>NC_142814.1:44727410-44784572 GCF_049724085.1 Artemia sp. Qi Xiang Cuo | reverse complement strand
TTTGGGGGCACAGGGTGGGCCTTTGGGGCACTGGGTGGGCCTTTGGGGGTCCGGGGGGACAGTTGGGGGCCTGGGGGACATTTGGGGACCGGTGGAGTGCCTTTGGGACCCCGTTGGTCCTTTGGGAGCTCGATGGGCCTTTGGGGGGCCCGGGGATGGCCTTTGGGGGTCTGGGTGGGCCTTTGGGGGCGCCGGTGGCCCTTTGGGAGCTTGGGGGGCCTTTGAGGACCGGGGGCTTCCTTCGGGGTTGGGGTAGGAGGATTGGAACCCTTTGGGGTTGGGTTAGAGGACCTCACAACACTGTTCAAATGAAACTTGTGTATTATAACGACCACAGAGTTTCACCATTAAATTCTCTTCTAAAATCTCTTCAAAAATCATCTTTTAAAATGTCTCTAACTGTTTCGCCGAAATAGTTCCATAACCTGTCTAAAACAGTTTCGCCCAAATAATCCCTAAACGTAATTCAGCGTGTTCCTTTTGTTTTTGGCATCTCTGCGCTAATGCATTTCAAATTAATAAGAAACCTGATTCCCGCGCTAAAACAATTCATCGCTAAGATGTTTCTTGGAGAATTGTTTCCATGGCCTTTGGCTATTAATATCCTTTGGAGTTCGACCAAAAGAGTTGTTTCCGAGGCAAAGACATTAATGACTTGGATCTATTCCTGGAGAATCGTTTCTATGCGAAAATTTTTAAAGTCTGACAGATGATGTCATTGGTTGATTGATCTGTCAAGAAAGGGGAAATTAATTTGTTGTTTCTAAGGGGGATTATTGATTCACAATAGGTGAATTGAGGTCGACAGCACAGGTGTTTGACATTCGCTGAGAGCGTGCACTTACAACAACAACAACATCGACCTTGGAAATTTAGGTCATTGACCCCATTAAGCCAGTGTTCCCCCCAGGGAGGCTATGCCCAAATATGGTGTGGGGTTCGGAGTCTATGCCCATATATGGTGTGGGGTTTGGACCTTTAGGGTCATCTCTACTTAAACCACTCTTAATAACTGGTCTCAATCATTATATTTCAAGTTTATCAAAAATGCTATTCATTTCTTGAACAAATTGATAATACCATGCAGACAAAGGTCAACACTGGAAGTTTTATTAAACTCATGAGGATAATAATTTGAATTTAGCGTAAAAAGAAACAGCCAGAAGCACTTTTGGGCCTGATTCCCTTTCCAAGTGTAACCAACTCTTGTTTTCTTGCGACATACGGCCTGGAAGATTTGCACTAGTTGTGAGTAATTAAAATAAACAATTAATAGCCGGGTTCGCTTTCCATCTCACAAAAAAGGCCTCTGAAGAAAAAAAAAGTGACGAAGCTGTTTAGACCTCATTACACGAGAGAGGGATTATAACATCTTGGGCCAAATAGGGTTTAGGCCTTTTCAGCTTTATAAAATTTCATTGCCTGCTTAAATTTTGCTCTTCTTTTTTTTCCACCCTAACAGGGGTTGGAAGGGGTTGTGTGGTGTACTTAAAGAGCAGGAGGAATGAGCTATGGACATTTATAGCTTGTATTTATTTCACCGAAAATGTAATTTTGTTGTGGCTCTTCTACTTAGAAAATTTTATTTAACAGGCTGTTGCTGTGACAGATTTTTTTTTTACCATGATTTTTGCTAAAATTTTAGCACTGATTACTGGTTTGAAGGCGCTAGGAATCACTTATGAGTGTCAGATAGCCTCCCTCTAGACAAAATATAAAAATTCTAACGCAAGTGATTTTTTCCCCAGAATTTTCTTTTTGCCAAGCCCCCCTAACAAAGCGAAAAGGAAAGAGAGCTGTTCCGAACTCAGAAGAATGCCCTTTGTGGTCTGCAAGATAGCCCCCCCCCCCTATATTGCCAAATATTGTCGGCCGAAAGTGTCACATTTTTAGCGAAAAAGTATCTTTTGATGGCATTGAAAAACACAAAATGGGGTATCTTCGAGATCCTTTTAACCATGGGAATACAATGGGCGCTGCTGTAGCTAGAAAAAGGGTAAGAGTTTATTATTTATGACTAGAGTTTACCATTAATTAAGGAAGACTGTGGTGACCTAATGACCTAATTACTTTCATGTCTAAGTATCGCTCTTGAATTTCTTTTGAGACTTCTTTTCATTTTTTCTTCAATTAATTTAGTCTAATGACGAAATTAATAGCGGTTCTGGCCTCTCTTGCGCCCGGAGCGAAATTTTGATCAGCGCCCCCTCCCTGTATACGACACAATATCCGTCACCAACTTCTTGAAAAAGCACATTTTTTGCACAGATCAACTTAAAATCACGCTGAATTAAGTTCAGAAAAAAACATTTTCTACGACCCAATGTTAATGCCACGATAAATGCAAAGAAACCCCTAAACTAGTAGAACACTACTAACAAAATTATGCGGAACTTAAAAAAATTTTATTAGTTAAACTAGACACAACAAATAACGTAATTAATGTTAGAATTACCGAGATCAAAGGTGCATTTCACGGTGGAAAGTACTTATCCAACAAATTGCAGCTTCTCTAAAGTTTCGTCCAAACGAAATGGTAAAGCGCTACAGAGAAATTAGTAAACATAAAAGTCGTAAATCTACAGCAAGTCGCAAATTTATTATTTAAAAAATTTGACAAATACAAAAAACAAGAAACTAAGAGATAGAAAAAGAGTCAACATGATAATAGAATGAGATATTGTGGAATTCCACACATTCGTTTAAAATTTGGATTTTGCATTTGACCCATTATCACATTGATAGGACAATATATAAAGTAGTATTGCAGGTGAATCTTACAGCGTATGCGGTAAGTCTTTTAGCTAATATAGATATACTAAGTGTAGGCTACGCCAGTCCTCCACGGTAGCCTGAATACTATGGCTCTTAAAAATTTGCTGGGGCTCGTAAGTCCGTATTTAATTTTTGTGTGTGAATACATCATCCATGACCTCCCCCCCCCCAAAAAAAAGGCGATCACCTGAAACTTCAAGAATTTGTTTTTTCATACGAGTTCTTTCACACTAAAACGCACACAGAGAATTTTGCAATCATAAACATGTTATACGTGACAGCAATAATTCAAAAGGCGTTATGGGATTTCACTACCCCCTCGCCCATTTTAGCACTGTATCGACTGATCTGATATTAGTCTAATGCATGGTGTACCATATTCAAAAAAGTTACCAGGATTTATCAAGTCCAATAAGAACGTTTTGAGTCAAATTCTGCACTTAATGGTTGAGCAGATGTAGTTTTTCAATCTAAAAACGGTCATAATTATCAGGGGCGTAATTTGCTATGGGACAGGGGGCATTTTCCCTCTCCAGACCTCAGTTTTCCCCCCAAGCTTAAATTTAGTTTCTGCAAAATCTTGTCAAAACTAAGATAAGTCTGCATAATTCAAGCATCCAGAGAAACAGGTCAGTTTTTCTTTAGTATATCTTTGCCCCTATGGTACTATTTTGGCTAAATTTTTTATTTTTCACTATTATTTTCACTTGATTTCGAAAATTGGCTCCAACTTTGCCCCCCCCCCCCCCCCCAGGATTTTGATGAAACTACGCCACTGATATTTATTCAATACAGGCGTATTTTACAATAACTTTAGAACTTGAAGCTTCTTAGATTAGTACTCACTTCGAGCGTTCTTATGATGATTTATTAAAGGTTGATCAATCAAGGTTGATTAAATCAAGCAATAGTAAAAAGACTTTACTGTCTAAAGTTTCAAATACTTTTCATTCACTTTCATACATTAACAATAATATTAATAGATGGCACCACAAGATGGCCATTTTGCTCTCTGGGGGAGGACACTCCCCCACAACCCTCGGGGCAAGGGTTTTAAGTTATGCCCAGAGGGCATATAAGATCAATGTTGACACAATGTACAGTTGTTTTTTTTTTCTTTAAAGCAGGACACTTCGTATGGAAGGGGTCGTCGGAGAGACTTAAAAAAGGGCTCAATCGATTATAAATAAAGAGTTCTAGAGCCCATTTTAATAGTCGAAAGTTATTGAAGGGCAACTAGCCCCCCCCCCTTCACGCCAATCATTCCCCCAAACACGTCCAATCGAAATTTTGAGATAGCCATTTATTTCAGCTTAGTTGATTTCCAGATAGACAATGTGTTTTTGAGGAGGACACTCCCCCACAACCCTCAGGGCAAGGGTTTTAATTTATGCCCTGGGGGCATATAAGGTTTTTTATAGAAGGCGTTGTCGTAGAAACTTCAAAACAGGCTCATTCGATTGGAAGTTCAAAGGGCTAGTGCCCTTTTTAATAGTAGAAAGTGATTGGGGGGCAACTAGCCCCCCCCACGCCCATCATTCTCCCAAACACATCCAATCAAAATTGTGAGATAGCCATTTTGTTCAGCGTAGTTCATTTCCAGATAGAAAATATGTTTTTGGGGAGGAAACTCCCCCATAACCCTCAGGGTAAGGGTTTTAACTTATGCCCTGGGGGTATATAAGGTTTTTATTGAAGGTGTTGTCGTAGAAACTTCAAAACAGGCTCATTCGATTAGAAATTCAAAGGGCTAGTGCCCTTTTTCATAGTCGAAAGTGATTGGCGGGCAACTAGCCCCCCCCCCCCGCCCATCATTGCCCCCAACACATCCAATCAAAATTTTTAGATAGCCATTTTGTTCAGCGTAATTGATTTCAAGATAGTAAATGTGTTTTTGAGGAGGACACTCCCCCACAACCTTCAGAGCAAGGGTTTTAAGTTATGCCCTGGGAGCATATAAGGTTTTTATAGAAGGTGTTGTCGTAGAAACTTCAAAAAAGGCTCATTCGATTGGAAATTCAAAGGGCTAGTGCCCTTTTTAATAGTCGAAAGGGATTGGAGGGTAACTAGCCCCCCCCTTCCACGCCCATCATTCCCCCAAACACATCCACTAAAAATTTTGAGATAGGCATTTTGATCAGCGTAGTTGATTTCCACATAGAAAATGTGTTTTTGAGGAGGACACTCCCCCACAACCCTCAGAGCAAGGGTTTTAAGCTATGCCCTGGGGGCATATAAGGTTTTTATAGAAGGTGTTGTCGTAGAAACTTCACAAAAGGCTCATTCGATTGGATATTCAAAGGGCTAGTGTCCTTTTTAATAGTCGAAAGGGATTGGAGGGCAACTAGCCCCCCCCCTTACGCCCATCTTTCCCCCAAACACATCCAATCAAAATTGTGAGATAGCCATTTTGTTCAACGTAGTTGATTTCCAGATAGAAAATAGGTTTTTGAGGAGAACACTCCCCCAAAACCCTTAGGGTAAGGGTTTTAAGTTATGCCCTGGGGGCATATAAGGCTTTTATAGAGGGTGTTGTCGTAGAAACTTCAAAACAGGCTCATTCGATTGGAAATTCAATGGCTAGTACCCTTTTTAATTGTCGAAAGTGATTGGAGGGCAACTCGCCCCCCCCCCCACGCCCTTCATTCCCCCCAAAACATCCAATTAAAATTTTGAGATAGGCATTTTGTCAGCGTAGCTGATTTCGAAATAGAAAATATCTTTTTGAGAAGGAGACTCCCCACAACCCTCTGGGCAAGGGTTTTAAGTTCTGCCCTGGGGGCATATAAGGTTTTTATAGAAGGCGTTGTCGTAGAAACTTCAAAGCAGGCACATTCGATTGGAAATTCAAAGGGCGTTAGCCCTTTTTGATAGTCGAAATTGATTGGAGGATTGGAGAACGATGTGGGCACAATGTGTTTTTTTTCTCCATATCTGGGCTTTTCGTATCGAAGGAGTTGTCCAAGAAACTTCAAAAGGGACTCACTCGATTGGAAATTGGAGTGGCTAGTGCCCTTTTTAATAGTCGAAAGTGATTGGAGGGAAACTAGCCCCCCCCACGCTCATCATTCCCCCAAACACACCCAATTAAAATTATGAGATAGCGATTTTGTTCAGCGTAGTTGATTTCCAGATAGAAAATATTTTTTGAGGAGGACACTCCCACACAACCCTCAGGGCAAGGGTTTTAAGTTATGCCCTGGGGGCATATAAGGTTTTTATAAAAGGCGTTGTCGTAGAAACTTCAAAACAGCCTCATTGGATTGGAAATTCAAAGGGCTAGTACCCTTTTTGATAGTCGAAAGTGATTGGAGGGCACCTAGCCCTCCACGCCACTTATTCTCCTAAACACATCAAATAAAAATTTTGAGATAACCATTTTGTTTAGCGTAGCTGATTTCCACTTAAAATATATTTTTGAGGTGAACAATCCCACTCAGCTTTCGGGACACGGGTGTTAAGTTTTGCCCTGTGGGCATATAAGGTTTTTATAGAAGGCGTTGTCGTAGAAACTTCAAAAGATGTTCATTCGATTGGAAATTCAAAGAGCTAGTGCCCTTTTAATAGTCAAAAGTGATTGGAGGGCAAATAGCCCCCCCCCCCCCGCCCCATTTCCATCATTTCCCCAAACACATCCGATCAAAATTTTGAGATAGCCATTATGTTCAGCAAAGTTGATTTCCTGATAGAAAATATGTTTTTAAGGAGGACAATCCCCCACAGCCCTCAGAGCAAGGGGTTTAAGTTATGCCTTGGGGGCATATAAGGTTTTTAAAGAAGGCATTGTCGTAGATACTTCAAAAAGGGCTCTGTCAATTGGAAATTCAAAGGGCTAGTACCGTTCTTAATAGTCAAAAGTGATTGGAGGGCAACTAACCCTCCTCTCACGCCCACCATTTCCCCAAACACATCAAATCAAAATTTTTAGATATCCATATTGTTCAACGTAGTTGAAAGTTTTGGAAATTAGGTCTTTAAGGATGACAACCTCTCCCCCCACAGCCCTCAGGGCAAGGGTTGTAAGTTATGCCGTGGGGGTGTATAAAGTTTTTATTGAAAGTGTTGTCGTAGAAACTTCAAAAGGGCTCATTCAATTGGAAATTGAAAGGGCTAGTGCCTTTTTTAATAGTTGAAAATGATTGGATAGTGACTAACGCTTCGCTCACTCTGACCATTTTCCGAAACACGTCGAATTATGAATACATATGGAAATGTGTTTCTAGGTTTTTATGTTACCATTTACAAAATTTATTGTGAAAAAAATGAGAAAAAAAGGTACTTTTAGTTCAAAGTCACCCCGTTTAATTCCCTTTTTAATAGTCAAAAGTGAGCGGAGGATAACTAATCCCCTTGCAACGCTCATCTAGTATTTTGCCCATTATGTGTAAAAAATAAATGTTGCCTTAAGATCAAAAAAAAATGCACTATGTTAATTCTAATTATTAATAAGGCATCTTAGCCATCCCAAGAACGACTGAGGGTATTATGTTCAAACTTTCGGGGCTACTTCTGCTCTTAAAATTTAACCAATTCAAAATAGCGTAAGTGTATCCAAGCTATCAAATAAAGTAAACAGATTTTTTTGCGAATGGTATCAAGTTTTCTATTTGAGGTCAACTAGAGGAGGTATGAAACTAAATTAAACACTACTATTTGTGTCCAGTTTTTTAAAAGGGTGTATGTTATTAAAAATTGCTGAAAATTTTTCTCCAGCATACAAATAGCAAGTCAAACTATAAAGTCTTAAAAAAAAGGCAAGATTTAAAGTATTATTATCTTTTTCCCTGAAAAGACTATGTCAATATAAAACGAACAGAAATTAATTAAAAAAAACTTTTTCCACAAAATAAGTTTTTTAAAGAGAAGTAAAGAACTCCATTAAACCGAAAATGAGCAAAAACAGAATCAAATAATCTACCAAGCGTGAAACTAATACAAATCAGCATCGATAAATAAATGAAACCCAAAACGAACAGTAATTACAATAAATAACCGAGTCAAATTCAAAACGAGCAAAAAATAACTTTAACAGTTTGCACTTTACTGAAAAAATATAAATGTTTTTACTTTCATAACTTTAACAAATCAAATAATATCAACAATTTGATTACTAAATATACAATTCAAATATGCCTTGGGAAGGGCATAGGGGTTTCAAGCCTTACTCTTGTTAATTTCTACTCGTTTTGAGTTTGACTCGGTTATTTATTGTAATTACTGTTCGTTTTGGGTTTCATTTATTTATTGATGCTGATTTGTGGTAGTTTCACGCCTGGTAGATTATTTGATTTTATTTTTGCTCATTTTTAGTTTAATGGAGTTCTTTACTTCTCTTTGAAAAACTTATTTTGTGGAAAAAGTTTTTTTAATGAATCATCCTTAAACAAGCGCCCTTTAAGATATTTCTGTCACTCTATAGTGCACATATTACTGACTTAGTGTATAGATATTCCTGAGAGTTAAGGGTTATCTCAAAGAGAAATTCTTCCTACCCCTTCCCCTATATTATCTGGTGGCTAACTGAAAGTTTAAAAAATAATTGCATAAAGATGTGCTTTTTGAGGCTTTTTCGGCAAATTCCGGGAAAAAAAGTCCCACGTAGACCAGATTTCCGGTATGAATAAAAAACAATCAGAAATTAAATAAAAATCAATTGTGTTTTTGAATGAGAGTATGCTAAGGAGAATTTTTCAGGCGGAATCATGAGCAAGATTTTGTCTGGGGGAATTTGCAGTGAAAATGGAATTCTCCTGGGATAATTTCCCGGGAAGAAGAGTATTTTACGTAGGAGAACTTTCCATTGAGGAGTTTTTCTTGGGGGAGGGGTATTTCCATTGAGGGGAAGGGCGGTTTTCCCGGTATTATTTAAAAAATGAACAGAAATTAAGTGAAAAAAAAAACAGTTATTTCAACTGAAAGCAAGGATCAACGTAAAAACTTAAAACGAACACAAATTATTCATATATGAGGGGGGATGCCTCGTTCTCAACAATCTGCTCTTTATGCTAAAGTTAGACCTTTTTCCCAATTCTTAAAGAACGCTTCCTAAAACACCAGGAACATTTAATCAGAATAAGGAAGTATTTTAAAAGTATTTAAAAACTTTACCGTGAAGATAGGGGTATTGAGCAGGAAGCAGCCCCCCTTATATGTCGAATAATTTCTATTCGTTTTAATCTTTAATGCTGCTCCTTACTTCAGCTGAAGAAACTTGCTTCTTTTTTTTTCATTTAATAACCAGTAAAGATGATGAGGGAAAAAAAAAACTAATAGCAGTTTGTCTGTTACTTAAATTTGAAAGTTTTGTCACGTAATTAGTTCTTAATTTGAAATTTTTGAAACATATGATGGTGAAGAAAAGGAAAAATTACAGGAAATGATTCTAGACGATGTCAGATGCCCACATATTAGTTCTCTTTAGTGCATTTTTTCTTCACCATCATCAGTGACCACGAAATTGGCTGTGAGAATTTGTTCTAGACGTTTACTTCCCTCCCCCCGCGGAAAGTATGCTCCCTCCCCGCGCAATATACCCTCCTGGAAAATACCCCCGCCCGTGGAAAGTGCATCCCTGTTGAAAGGAAATTATTCCAAAAGATTTTCTCCCCACTGAAAATTCCCTTAGACAATCCTCCCCCTCCTCCCGTAGAAAACGCCCCCGCGAAAAATGTCCGTATGTTTCCCATTTACAAATGTTATCTGTTGGTAGGAACAAATTACAAAACTTAAAAAGGCACTTGAACTTCTACAGTGGGGTTCTCTGATTGTTTTGTAGTTAGGGAGGGAAAGGGATACCTCAAAGGGTGCATTTTAATGCCAAAACATCCCAGCTCTCATAAGCCCCGCTCTTTCAGCAATGTACATGCACATATTGTCTTTTGATTTAATTCAAATTTTCCCCCAATATTTTGGTTGCCCTCAATTCGCTTTTGAATCTTAAAAAGAGCACTATAACTTCCAATCTCCAGTTAAATGCCCCCAGTTTCTGAGGGGCTAATTTGACCTTGAAGGCCATTTTATATGAACATTTTATTCAAAACATTTTATTCAAACCCGCTGAGCCTGAAAACGCGGCTTTAATGATCAACAGTGGTCTCAACCCTCATAATCATTATTTGGTAAAGAAAAAAGATAATCTTGAAATTCATTGAATCATTCTAAGAAAAAGTAATGTTTTAACCCTGTTTAGAAATGTGGACCAGATCCTTGTGTCCATTAGTTTTATGCAAGTCTGTATGGGGGATGAATCTTAAATGGTGTTGACTTATAGCTTGGTCGTTTTTCCTTTAGATAATGAGAAAAGACATTTCCTAGGCTATTCTTCCTAATTAGGCCTAAGCAATCAATATAAAGTTTGTGATAGTGTGGCAAATCCCATTGTCTAAATTGATTATTATAATAAAATTCCTAGGTCTACTTTACTTCAATAAGAAATTTTACCTTACTTCAATCAGAAATTTTAAGTGCCTTATATAATCTCAAGTTGAATACATATGGGTTTTGAACATTTAGCCTAAATTTAGATGAATTTTTGGTAAATTTTTAACAAATCATATTATTGAGTTTCAAATAAAGTGAATATACCATTTGATGCCTTTTTTTATGCTTAGCCTATTACAAATATAACAATCCTTTCTATTGGAAAGGAATTTTAGCCCCTCCCCTATATATGTCAATTCAGGATATATATTTGCACACAAAGCACATCTTTGTGCTTTGTGTGCAAAGATGGAATGTTTGTATACAAAGCACATCTTGATGAATGACACAATTGTAAACAAGCATCTTGTGATTAATGTTTTCTTTCAAAATAGCAACAAACCCTTTTTCTTATGCTGATTGTACTTTTGGCCCCATCTGTTGAGATCAATACAATTTTATTGGGGGAATAACTGTGGTTGACAACCCTGATCTGGAGTTGATTTTGACAGGCTGAAGCAACCATGGAAAACAAAATGGGATGTTGCCAATTAGCTATTGCCATCATTCACCAGCAACATTGGACAAGTCACCATTAGATTTCTTATTTTACACTCTTTGTGATGCTTATAGTTGACTTTTGATAATGACTTCCACCATAGCCCCCAATGGTCCTAGATATGGCTATACAGCAGTGGTCAGCAAAGTGAGGCTCCAGAGCTGCATGTGGCTCTTTGATCCCTTAAGTGCTGCTCTGCCACAAATATCCATGGAAGACACAATAATATTTTCATGTATAAAAAAAAAATTGTATCTCATTTTGATAAATTAAAATCCTTCTATAAATTAAGAACATGTATAAATTTTTGTTTACGTTAAAAGATTTTAAAAACAAAGCAGATATTCTGAAAAAAAAATTTAAGAGTTACCATTGTCTTCCAAAACCCTTAAATATAGAAAAATTAAGATTTGCATGAATATAAACATACAGCATATGAAAGATCTGAAATTGGTTTCAGCATCACAACAGCAGCTGACAAGTCTTTTGACATAGATGATACAGCATAAGTTTACCGTTTTGTAAGATTTATGTCTCATTCAGGCCCTAAAGAATAACTTTTAGAATTATTACCACTCAAAGGTCAAACACAAAAGAAGATATTGCCAGTGCTGTAATTGAGTGTATGGATAACTTAACCTCTTTCCAAGATAGCTAAAAGTAGCTTCAGTATAATTTTACCGAGGTTAAGTTAGGAAAATGAAACTTTGAGGGATGAGTCTACAGGCAAAAGTCTGTCCTGGGAAGGTATTTTGCAGTGCCTACCTCCGATCCTTCTCCCTCTAGCGGTTCCTGAAATTTGCCTACAGGACAGGTCTATTACCTATTAAAATTTTTACAAACCAATATTTTACCTTAATTTTCAGTTTCAGTTTGTTTTTTTCTGGCTTTAGTTTTGAGAATGTAATTCCTTTTTTTGAGTAGAATTTTAAGCAATATCAATGTTTGTTTTTTTTATTTAGGAAATATATTTGCATAACTTTAAAACCTTATAGCCTAAACTAGAATTGAGCAAAGTTTTGAAGCTGCAAACAATTTTGTTGTACTTTATTTATAGCAGAAGACCTATTTTGGAAGTTTCCAATTTTATAACACCCATTTTTTTAAAGTTTATCAAGGGTAAGGTCTTTTTCAAATGAAAGTAGACTAAAGAATTTTCTTGGCCAAATAGTCCAGAAGAAAATTTCTGGGCGAAAATTTCAGCAGGGATGGTTTTATTGTCAAGGTCAGGTACCCTCTAGAGGGAGAAGGAGTGGAGGTAAATATTTCAAAATACCTTCCCGGGGCATACTTTAGCCTGTAGACCCATCCCTGAAAGTTTCATTTTCCTAACCTAACCGCTTTCCAAGATACCCAAAAGTAGCTAAAGTAGAATTTTACCGCGCTTTAGAAATATTAAAAAAAACTTCTAAAGTAGAATTTCGGAAAATTTTGAGTTTGGGGCAAGTGGAGATTTTAAAAAATTTAAGTTTGGGGGGAAGGGGGAATTATTGCAGAATTAATTTGGCCTCTAAAGTCGATTCTGATGATTTTAGTGCGCTATCTATTAGTGCTTTGGAAATATTGAAAAAGCTTCTAGAGTAGAATTTTAGAAAATTTTGAGGGGGAAGGGGGATTTCAACAACATCTCCCCATGACAGAACTTGTCCTCTAAAGTCGATTCTGATGTTTGTAGTGTTATATTTCATAGTTCTTTAGAAATACTTAAAAAAGCTTCTAAAGTAGAATTTTGGAAAATTTTGAGTTTGGGGCAAAGGGAGATTTCAAAAACATCTTCCCATGACATAAATTGTCTTCTAAAGTTAAGTCTGATGTTTGTAGTGCTCTATGTCTTAGCGCTTTAGAAATATTTAAAAAAGCTTCTAAAGTAAAATTTTGAGTTTGGGGGGAAGGGGGATTTCAAATGGAACTTGAATGGAACTTGTATGCCCTTGTGCTCTTTTTTCATTAAACTAAAAGCTTGTGTCTTTGAAAAATGCCTTTTTTGGGCACCAAATAAAAGCAGCCATGAATTGACAATCCTGAAATGACCAATTTTTCTATAATTAGTCTTTCAGAAAACTATAGCCTATTCTGAATTAATGGTCCTTATTGGGAGAGGGGTCAATTGAATGAAGCTTGGAAACTCTTGTGCCCCTTTTCAGTCAAATAAAACTTGGCATTAGAAATTAGTTCAGACAAATCAAAGAAGGTAAAATTTGCCGACAAATTGACAATTTTTGTATAGCTAATTTATTATCAGCATCAAAAAGCTATATATTAAGTTTTCCAGTTAGAGAGAAAGTTGTGACATGGCAGTTCATTTGTTCCTGAAAAATTTGTCTAGTTTATTCTATTAACTCTAGTCCATTCTATGGAAATTTTTATAGGGAGGAAAGATTCCTTATCATGATTAAAAGAAATCAGGGTAAAATTCTACTTTAGCTACTTTTGGCTATCTTGGAAAGAGGTTAAGTTAGGAAAATGAAACTTTCAGGGATGAGTCTACAGGCAAAAGTGTGTCCTGGGAAGGTATTTTGCAGTGCCTACCTCCACTCCTTCTCTCTCTAGAGGTTCCTGAAATTTGTCTACAGGACAGGTCTATACCTATTGAAAATTTTACAAATCAACCTATTACCTTAATTTTCAGTTATCAGGTTGTTTGTTTTGTATTTAGTTTTGAAAATGCAATTCACTTTTTTAAGTAGAATTTTAAGCAATATCATTGTTTTTTTTTTTATTTAGGAAATATGTTCTCACAAATTTAAAAACTTAGAGCCTAAAATAGAATTGAGCAAGTTTTGATGATGCAAAAAATTTTGTTGTACTTTATTTATAGCTGCTGATCTATTCTGCAAGGTTCCACTTTTATAACACCCATTTTTTTACAGTTTATCAATGGTAAGGTCTTTTTTCAAATGAAATTAGTCTAAAGAAATGTCTGTTCAAAAAAGTCCAGAAGAAAATTTCTGGGCGGAAATTTCAGCAGGGATAGATTTATTGTCAAGGTCAGGTACCCTCTAGAGGGAGAAGGAGTGGAGGTAAATATTTCAAAATACCTTCCCGGGGCATACTTTAGCCTGTAGACCCATCCCTGAAAGTTTCAATTTCCTAACCTAACCCCTTTCCAAGATCCCCAAAAGTAGCTAAAGTAGAATTTTACCAGAAATTTTGTATGCGTTTTTTGAGGTTTTTATGTAATCTCCCCCCTAAATAAAAAAAAAATTAGTAACCCCCCCCCATACAAAAATCCTGGATGCGCTTCTAAACCCAGGTATACACAAATAGATTATGGTGACGTAAAACCATTTCCACATATGCAAGCACAAAAAACGCGAAAGCGAACCGAAAAGAAAAAAAAAACTAAGGGACATACCTAAGGATGTGTCATAATATCCTGTGGAAAGAGGGACAATTCTTGTTTTACGAAACTTTTACAAATAAATTTTAAAATGGGGATAAATAATTTTATCCCCATTAACCAACGCCTACAAAAACACCTAATTAAAGGTGTTGCGTCAAAAATACGTAACCTGTGTTGTCTGATCTGCTCAAATTGATTTTGTCCTGAGACAGACATCACGCAATGAGACAAAGAAAGTCTGACGAACAATTTTTCTCCAGAATATTTACCTGAGTAATAAGAGATGCTATACATATTTCGCTTTTTAAATTATCTTTTTTAAATATGAAGAGTACGATGACAACAATCATTGTTGGAGTGGTAGCTAAAACCTAATAGAGGAACGATCACGGCTCGTAGTAACCAAAAAAAAGCGTTTAAAGAAAAACTGGCTTATGAGAAAAATTGCCGTTTGTAAATTATTCAGAAATAGCTGCTATTATCTTGATTAGACAAAATAGTAAAACGATATTTTGAAAACATATTTAGGGAAAGTTCGATAAAGGGCCTGAAGCCCTTAAAAATATGAGTTCATCAACTCCTTTCTTTAACAATAAGGGAAATAATTTTTTTGGGTGGGTATAAAAATTTTTTTATCTTTTTTTTTCGGAATCAAAAGTGACAGCTGTTATATTCTTTGTAAACTTTGGACGTAACATCGACTTTGGTAGTTCCAAATATAAACCACGTAATCACCATCACCACAGATTAAATAGGGTTTCTGGGCATCGTTATTATAGCCAACTCCATGACCTTTAAATGTGATGTTCGAAGTAGTTGACCCCAGTTTCCAAATTTTGATACTTTGCTCCAACGATGCAGATGCAAATATATTATTACTTTGGGGTTGAATACGATCTACATAATATACTGTGAACCTTCTCCTAATACTTAATGACAAGTCAAGCTTCTGTTCCATTTCCATATTTTGATAGAAATGCGGTAACTTACAAATAGAACAATTAGAAGTGTCAACAATGCAGGAAATAGTCCTTCCCTGTGAAAATGTATATAGGCATTCTTATAGCTAATAATTCTATACTACATAGGACCCTCACAGGACCCTCAAATGAACATCTTGTTCCTTGTTTCTTGTTTAATAGAAATATGGTAAAAATATACCATCAGAATTTAAAATTTGAATTTGATATATAGTTTTTTAATAGCCAACTTTTTAAAATCTATTTATTTTTCACAATTTTCAACTTTTTTTTATTCAATTTCGTCGTTTGAAAGAAGCATGTAGTTTGACTCATTTGCGCTGGAAAACCCACTTACAACTTTGAAAATGGCTGAATTATGAGGTATGTATATTGGTATAACGGAAAAAATCATAGTGTATCTGCACGGGTAATAGATGACTGCAACATTTAAAATAGCATTGACTCTAGAATTGGATGGTATGCTTTAGTTTTAATTATACATGCAAAAAATAAGGAACAAGGTGCCACTTAAAGGATCTTTCAGTGTACAAAATGGAATTTGTAAAGGTAATGATTAGTATATTGGGGAGGTAAGTTAGAAGGCAAATCGCGTGATATTTGTCTTTCTTTTAGCTGCCAAATTAATCGAGAATTTGACAATTTACTGTTTGTTTAAATATACTAAATTTAATTAAATTTGTTAGATTATTTATCAAAAACGCCGGCATAAAACAACAGATTATTTACTTTACCGCCGAATGTGTATGTCACAATACCATTCTATTCCTCTTTACTGGTACGGCGGTGGCCGTACAAATCCAATCGGCAAAAAAGGCCAAGTTTGCTTCGGACCTTAACAGCCATAAAATTTTAAAGTATTATTTTTTCCCCAAGGGCATTTCTTATGGAAGGGGTGGTTGTGTGAACTTCGGAGGGGCTCATTCGACTGGATATACCAGAGTAAATCCCAGAGTAAACACAAGTACAAGTAATTAATTTTTACAAATTTATAGCGCCATACAACGGGCAATTTTAGCAAATTTTGGATAAGTTGTACAGCAATTTTTTCTGAGTATCTTAGCGTAAAAAAAGCTTCCTAACTGTTAAAAATGGAAAAATCTATTTTTTTACTTCCTTTCACCCTCTTTAAGCAGCCTCATAAGGTTTTCTCGGCGGGCGATTTTAGCGGATTTTTATTTATTTTTTGTATTAAAAATTTTATTATTTACTACTGATATTTAATATTATTTATATTATTTCGATTTAAAATTTTCTATTTATTAAATTATTAATCGAATTATTTCCTTAGAGTTTTATCATTGCCATTGTCGAGTGGATGCCTCGGGTTTTTCGTGACTGGTTTCAATGCGCTACATAAAAGAGTCCGATTTAGTACAGGAGTACCGATTATCATATTTAAAGTAATTTACTAAATCTAAATTATTGTTGTTAGGATTCACCGTTTTCCTTCTTTCTTTCCTGTCTCTCTAATAATTTCCCAGACAGAGCAATGTATGCAGAGCCGTTCCTAGTGCCGGTTGTGCCCGGGGAAAATCAATTGCAGCGCCCCACTCCCGACTCAAATATAAGCAAAAAGCTGATTCAAAATAAAAAATTTGATCCAAGTGGGCAGTCCCCCAGCTTAACCCCCC
Organism: Artemia sp. Qi Xiang Cuo; assembly: GCF_049724085.1. Taxonomy (NCBI): domain Eukaryota; kingdom Metazoa; phylum Arthropoda; class Branchiopoda; order Anostraca; family Artemiidae; genus Artemia; species Artemia sp. Qi Xiang Cuo. The sequence goes on along the minus strand of NC_142814.1, from coordinate 44,767,862 downwards.
TTCACCACCACCCAAGGATCCTGGGACGGAAGCCCTGGTTGCCCCCCCTCCCCTTTGAACGGACCAGAACCTATCCGCCATACTACCCCATCTTTCCGGAATCAGAAGATACCTTGTTTGTTCAGTTTCACAGTTCCGTCCGCCAGGTGCAACAAGTGTAATAATTTCAACCACGCTCTCGTCCGTTTCTTCATAAACTATTCGATGAATCACATCTGCGCCTGATTGGGTTGCCACCAAAACCCTTCATATCGAGAAAATTCTTCTTGTATCGCATAGGAAGGAAATACTGAAGAAAGGGTATCCTGCCTAATATCACCTGTCTGTTGGTTTGAGTGCGTTAATACGTACCCCGATCCTGAAAATTAAATAAGAATGTTGATCAGCCAAAATCTTTTGTATAACTAGACTCCAGGGCAACCAAATCATGTAAATGTAAAAGGGAGAGCATGGACCTTTGTAAGGATTAAAAAAGTTTTTTTTTTCAAAATCAAGGTTGGACCATTTTGCTCTGTTCAATTTTTCAATTAAATTGAATACAAAAAGTTTTTTTTTCCAAATATGCCCCCACTCTTGCCACCCCGGTACCCTTGTTAAACAAAAGTAATTAAATAGTATTTATTTAGCATTTAAAAAGTAAAATTTTTGATGTTAAAATTTTATCAAATGTTCATCAGTTTCATTAAAAAAACTCTTTAGATCAAAAATAAAACAAATCACTGTTAGGCATTAACTGACCACTTATATTTAAAAGAGTAAAATATTTACTTCAAAATATATTAGGATGGCATTTATCCATAGAAATTTCAAGGGAAAAAATAATTTCATAATAAAATTATAGCAACACAGTCTTTTCAATCAATTCTCTTCCCTATTTGAACCCACCCCCCTCCCTCAACGAGGCCAGCTAGTTACCTATAATTTAAATATTTGAACTAGCTGAGAATGATAGCTATCCTCTATTACTTAATTTAGAAAAAAAGGTCTTCTTCATACCTGAAAAATATGATTTAAAAATTCTTTTTTGGGTTGTTTCAAAATTATGAAGTTTTTAGAGCAGTGCCGCATTTTCGTCAATGACGCCATGTTATCAAACGTATACAACGTGTCTCAAAGCGTGTATATAGACGTAATATCATATTAAATTAGTTTGAACAATAGTCATATCAAATAGATAAAAAGGATAGTTCCTCATCCTATATGTAGGATTAATTTTACAAATTAATCAGTAGCCACTTAAATTTATTTTATACTAACATATTTTTAAGACTAACACACAAACAGAAGGGCAATTTTGCATTGCTGAAGCAGTGCATTGCATTGAAATGCATTGACGCATTGAAATGCAATGTATTGCATTTTTGCATTGCATTCTGTAATACATTTCATTATGTGTGTAATATAGAAAATTTTAACACAAAATGCTAACAAAAAATTTTGAAAACATTCAACAAATTTAGCTCCTCAAACGTAAACGTTTAGACAACCTTTTGCACATTTTTGGCAAAAGAGCTATGATTCTTCACGTGATGTCCCCCCCCCCGTCCCTCAGGTACATGTGCATATTAATTTTGGGTAAAATGACAATCAAAGGATAAAAATTTAAATAAACAAATCTTGAATTTCCGTGAGACTGTATTTTAAAGTTTCGTATGACAAAGCATGTGTGTTTTCTTGGAGAACCATGATATAATTTTATTTCAGTATGCGGTAGATTTTTTGACAAATGTAGTATATTGTATCTAATTTGACGTGTTCTAAAAGATTGGTGTCTAAAAGGAGTGCGCTTTTGAGTCAAATATCTTTGAATTTCTTAGAGGAGGAGGATAACTTCAGAAGTTTCCGTTTCCATGACACAATGATATCGAATCTAATAGAGTCACACGAAACCAATTGACAAAGTAAATTAAAATTAATTAATAGCAAGTATTTACAGTAAGATCTTAGACCCTGGTCTTATTAGGGGCAATACCTTTTCTTAACCCACAGATAACAGTAATAATAATCCTCCATCTTTGGGCAATAAGGTAAAAAGTATTTATTACGCCAAAGTTGAGCACCACTCTTTTTTCTTTCTTTTTTTGTACTATGGACGCAATTTTTAATGCGCTCAATTATGCCACTAGGCATGTGCGCAGGTGTATTTTATAGCGTTATGCATATTTCATAAATAAAATATATATATATATATATATATATATATATATATATATATATATATATACATATATATATATATATATATATATCATATATCATATCATATATATATATATCTGTGTATGAAATTATTAGTCAATGACCATCTTTTTTTCAAATTGAAGGTACATACATTTCGAGCATAAATCTATTCATCATATCAAATAATTTGTTATTTATCTGCTAAAAACATAACAGCTAAAATATTAAAATAATGTGATATTCTAAGAGAAAAGTGACATGAATTACTAATTTATTCTTGCTATACAGACGAGAATCCAATTAAAAACTCAAATAAGAAAGACCCAATCCAGCATATGTGTAGGGGTATGCAGATGCGGGTTCATTTAAATTTTAAGTTTCAATTTTTTTAAAAACTAATGGCTGAAAAAAATCAAGCCCCAATATACCTAAATAATCTGATTTGGTTTTAAATTAAAATAACGCAATTGAATAGTAAGACGAATTTAATTACAGCAAAAAGAATATATTGCTTTTATCATAAAAAAGGTTACAACACCAAATGCTACTTTGTGTCTCAAACGTTAACTAGAGGCAGCTAATATTGATTTTCTGGTTACAGATTATCAGACTCTAGACTCTTATTCTACAATCTAATTGAGTTTCTCAACCATGATTACAAAAACCCAAGATTTTTGGTGCTTAGGTGACACACAAGGAAAAAAAAGCTATGTATAAACTCCCATAAAATGTAATCAAACTACAGGATCAAAGAGAATGAGTAAAGAGTGACTCGCACTAGAGTCACCAAAAAACCACCAATACTTTTTAGTCTTTGTCATCTTTTGCAAACTTATATGTGTATTTAAACGCCAAATTCAATTTTCTAAACAAAACTTGAACTTAATATAAAGATTAAGTGACTGAGAAGGGGATATTCTTGGGAGAATCGATATGTCTCTTATTTGTTATGCTGATGACATCCTGAATCTCAGCCGTACGATCCAGCGCATTGAGCAGAATTTCAAAATCCTCAAAGATGAATATTCAAAAATCGGTCTGTCTTTTAATCCTGAGAAATCTGAAGTAATCCTTTTCAATTGGCGAAATCCCTCTACTTCTCTTATAAATATGGACGGTTCTCTTGTTAAACCCTCAGACCATATTACATACCTGGGCCTCCCAATCGCCACATCTATAGGCCACACACGTCGTCTGCTGATTTCTCACGTTGAGCGTAAAATTAGCATTTCTTACGCTGTAATCGTAAAAAGCAAACTACGTTTCAACCGTTATATTCTAGCATCCATTTACAACGGCACAGCCCTTCCCCATCTGCTTTACATTGCTCCTTTCTGGAGATTTTTTACAGTTATAGATAAAAAGCACCTACGATCAATCTTCTTCAGATTTGCTAAATATCTTCTACATTTGCCCCCTTGGAAAAGAAACCGTAAAATTATTCATTTGTATAAGCTATCTGACCCTAATATTAGCATTAATAAATCTCTATCCCGTTTTCAAAGTAAGTTTCATCATCCATGGTCAACAATTTGTTCACAATAGTTTTTTTTTATTAATGTAATGCATATAGTCACTGTTCGTATTAATGTAATGAAGAGTTTTCTTTTGTCATGTGTTTGAATTTTCAATGTGTGTTTGTGTCCTTCTTTTTCTTCTTTTTTTTTCTTTTTTGTTTTCTTTAGTGATTACTCCGTCTACTGTACCTTTTTTTGACGGGCAATTTCTCCGCGAAGCTAGGTCACCCTGCCGCTTTGGAACAGATTTATTCGGATCTGCTATTCCCCAAAACTCCGCTTTGGCATCTTTAATGACTTTATCATCAAAAAATTCCAGTGCATGATTGATTATCGTCACGTCATCGATTCCTTCGCGAAAATTTGATTGGAGAAAATTCAGAACAGGCGAATATGCATATTCCACTAATATCTTGCTCACGTTACATCAATAATAACTGCAATGCCAATTCAAGGTCAAAACAGTCCATAGATATAGTTAGGTCAATATCCAAACAATTAATCCTTATGCGCAATGCGAAAGTATAATCTTTCCTGGAAAACAACTTCAACGCCCGAGTGCTGAATGATATTTTTCTGGTGGTTTCAATGCGAGAGGAGTAAGGGAAGCGTTGACGGCTGTCTACCTTATCCCCGCAATTTAGGGGTAAGCCCAGCGGGTACCACGGCTTTTGCTAACAACTCTCCACCCCTCTTCTGCTTACTTTTCTTTCCCAACCTCAATCGCAGCGTAATTGCCTACGAATATCGTATGTCCAGTTTGATCTTAATTGTGAACTTTTATAATTTTGAAGGTCACTGAATTAATTAAGTTCTTGTTAGTGAAGTAATAAGTCTAAAAACAGGTGCTTAAACTCTGAAGACTGACAATCCAAACAATCAGTCAGTATTGATCCGTAACACCAGAAATAAGCCCTAGTTTGTTTCGTGGCAAATTGTCACCATGAGGAATTCCCTATGAGGAATTTTTCCCATGGATAATCCCCCCTCCCACGGAAAAATCTTCCAGATAATTGTAACACAACTGAAAATTTATCCGGACAATATCCACAGAACACCTCCACATGTAAAATTGGGTCGGCAAGGAGAAAGTAAGACCAATAAAAGAATTAAATCTAAGAACATATAGATTTTTTTATTTTACGCCATGGTTATTACCCTCATTGTTTTAATCAAATATATTGTCGGTTCTAGGTCTTGGTAGGAGGGGAGCATTACTTATATTCTACTATTTGTACAATATTGTGGTGTACCTCCCAGCCCCTGATTATGAGGCCTAAAACCGCTACTTATTAAACACTAAACCAAATTTTTAACCCTAACAATCAAATCACTTTAATTTATAAGTGATTACCGCATTTGTTTTAGATAAAGCCATCCTTTGTTTTTTTTTTTTTTTCTCCAAGTCATTTTTATGTAATCCTCTAAGCTGTCAAACTCAAATGGTCCGACCCTTCTCAGCCTCAGGTATGTTTCCAGCCAGGGGGTGTAAAGTGGGGCTATTTAGGGCGGCAGAAACAAATTAAATATGCTAAATTTCAATAATGGTAGTATCAGGACATTCAAGGGGGGGAGTCCACCCACTAATGGATTGTGTGAAGTTTTTACTTGCATTTAACCTATACAAATCTCTCGAGGAAAAGAGATAGCCATTTATATTATAGAAAAAATTTTAGCAGATAAATAACAAATTATTTGATATGATGAATAGATTTATACTCGAAATGTATGTATATACCTTCAATTTGAAAAAAAGATGGTCATTGACTAATAATTTCATACACAGTGATATATATATATATATGATATATGACATATATCATATATCTTATATATATATATATATATATATATATATATATATATATATATATATATATATATATATATATATATATATATATATATATATATATATATATATATATATATATATATATATATATATATATATATATATATATATGCCTTTAACTAACTTACAAGGGAATGGCTTGAATGGGGTTGAGCTAAGACACTTGCTTTAAAACCGTATTTGACCGACTTGATCTCCCTTTTCATAACATGGACAAAATCGATGACATTGTAGCTATTGAGGATCCGAGCCAGCTCCGCTCCAAGGATACAGAGGATACACCTCAAGGTAACTAGCAATCAAACGGATTTCAGGATCAGCTGTTGTGATTGAATGACATTTTGATCGTCCCTCTCCTAGGATAACCTTGAAAAGAGAAAATACATCGCACGTTATAAAATTCTTATCCCTTTGAAGAGTCTCAACGGAAACGAAAATTTTTTTAATCAATGGCTACGGTGGTTTGTTTTTTTCTAGTTTAAAGTTATACTGTAACACTTTAGGGCAATTCCTATTATTCTGTTTCTGGAGAAATATATGTACCAATTTCTAATAGCTTTCATGATATTATAAGTGGTATTTTTGGCAACTTCAAGTCCATCAAAATAAACCAGTCCAGCTACAAAAATGGAAAATCATAAAATATTTATATTCAAATTGAAGATTTATTACTGAAATAACTAACCATTAAAATAAAAACATAAACACCATTTTTTTAATGGCATTTTTTATTTTGGATTTAATCATTTTTTTTTTTTTTTTTTTAAGCTTTTCTTTTTTCCACTTTTTTTTTTTCTTATTCCATCCGCGACAAATTCCATCATAAGACAAAAATTCGTCGTAGCGTTAATCTACAATAGGCCGACGAACAGTTAACATCCTTCTACTCACAAGACAAATAGAGATTATGATCCTATACTTCAGGGTCGTTGGAAGTATATCTATAATTCCATTGGTATATTATTGTGACGTAATTTCTTTTTTTTGGCAACGTATTTTTTTCCAGCATGCGCATCGAGCCCTTTCAGTTCTTTTAAGAGATGCTAGCGTTAAGGGACAAGTTCTGCATATATGTGCACTAGATGTTTCCAAAACGTTTAACAGTGTTGTTCATTCATAAGCCTTTTACTCTTTATATGAGCGTAAGGTAAATTTTTGTGACATAATAAAGTACTAATTTGGCTTAATGAAAGATAACTAAGGCTATACCAAAATAAATAAAATATTTTCACGTGAAATATTTCCTGAGAAAAGGAAAGCTCCAACTTTGCAGTTGATTCACAAAAATCGCCGCAAAATTAAATCACAGTCATGCAAATACCATCTCTTCTGCCGGCGGTGGCATTGTGCCACAAGTGGGGGTCAACTGGGTCCCTCTCTGGGAGCGTTCCTTCAACCCGCCGGCCGTTTACCCTGGTCTAGTTCTATCCCCCTGGATATGGATTATTTTGATGGATTTTGTCTTAAGGAGCACAGGAAAGCAATGGGAGACCATGGAATCAAATGGGGAGGAAAGTCTTATGGACTTAAATTATGTTTATGATTTAAGCATCCTAGATGAAAGTTTGAGGACATGAATGACCTTTTTGAGGTTTTGAGAGTTCAGGGTGCTAGACTGGGTTTGAAAATTAATGTTAAGAACAGTAAGTCACTAAGGCTAGGAATAAGTGAAGATGAAAAGGAGACGTTGGGTCATGAAAAGATTGATCAGGTGGGCAGCTTCACTTACCTAGGTATTATTATTAATAAAGCTGATGGGAGCAGTGAAGATGTTAAAAGTAGAGTAGCCAAGGCTCAGGGTGTTTTTTCACAGTAAAAAAAAGTGTGGAAGAACAGAAAGATAAGTCTAACAACACAAGAGTAGAATGTTAGATGTTACAGTGATGATAGTAGTCAATAATAGTTTCGAAGCATGGGTGCTCAGAAAAGCGGATGAATATTTACTAGATTTTTTTGCAGAGAAATTCTGCTGAAGCAAAATTTTGTCTAAATGTATAGTGTATTTTAAGTGCCCAATCATTTCAAATGGTTCCAAAGTGCCTTTATTTTTAGTTTTAGTAACGCATGGTTCTTAAACACCAACACTCAAGAACGATACCAGGGGGGGTTAATATGGAGAACAGTTCACATTTTCGGAAAGAATAACGTCGTGAAAAAGAAAAGAAATAAAGGAATCGGAAGAAGGACACGGAAGCGGAAGAGAGAAGACTAAAAGAGGCTTGGTAGGAGGAGCCCTTCACTGGGTGGCCAAAAGAGTTCGAGAAAATTGGAATTCTCTTACAGCCTTCGATCTTTTATAATTTTTTTAATAAGAAGAATTTTTTTTATTTTTTAATATTTAAATATTTAAACGTATTAGGGACTAACTCAATATTTTCCTTCTGGTGTCCAACCGAATCCAACTAGATATTCCATGTTTGGGAATAGTACATCAAATAACTGTGCTAAATCTCTAATCAAAAGCGAACATAATTGATGGTTATCGTTCAAACAGGGTGACAGAATACGTAACCGGGACTTTGCATTTGTTGTGCCAACACCAGGAAAACTATAAAGAAAAAAAGATACGAAGCATCTGTCAACAGCTGCCTTCCCACATCATAGATGCATTAATGAAATAAAAACTCAAACTTCAACGTGAAAAAGAATGGCTGAGTGGGGGAAAGGGTCCTAATGTAGGAAAAAATTTTTATACTTCAGGTTTAATGTCACTTTACATTCATCTGAAAAACAACACTTTTATTTGTAATAGCTTTTTTCATTTTTAAGTCATATACAGTTTTTTCCATACTTGAAGGGAACTCTTGTCCCACTCTATCCCCTAGTCTCTATAGTATAGTTTAACCAACAGCAAAAGAACGAAGAACAATAGGGGAACCCTTTTACAAGACAGTGGAGATAATTTGAATGAATATTTCGGCCCTATGTCCAAGGACCGTCCTCAGCAAGGCAAAAATATGTAAAAGATAAAAGACTCACAAAAAAATGCAACCAATAAAACAATAAAAAAATTTCAAAACAGTCCTAGCATCTTTACTTCAGCGAAGTTCAACCAGGACTGATAAAAAGTGAGTTAAAACAAGGCGATTCAATGAGATGGAAGAAAAATGAGATTTTCAATTTTGCAAAATTCCAAAAATTTTTGTTCGTTAATGATAATAGCATATTTATTGTCTTGCAAAAAAATTTTCCTGTTGTTCTTCGTGTTTTTGTTGTTTATTATGGAAAGGCAGTGTGGTCTTCGTCACAATTTAAAGTTTAACCTTTCTATGATAATACTTCATAATAAAGATGAGTCATTTTGGTGCATTTGAGTCAAATAGTATGCTGAGTTTATCCTAAATATGATTATGATCAAATCTTCCCTTAACCCATTATAACTGTTTTATCATAATGCTACCTTTTTACCAACACCCTTATCAAAACAGATACTGTTTTTTCATGGTCCTTACTGAAACCCTGAGCTGTTTAGTTTTTTGTGGGGCTGGTAGAAGGTTCACTGACAATAGCTATTTTAGGGCAATTAGAATAGATGGCGATACTATTTTAAATTGAAGATTCATGTTTTAATTTTCGAGCGAATGGTCTTTAAATTGGTATACTGCATTTGACCAATTAAAGAAATGTATAGTTCATGCTAAACTAAAGTTCCTCCTACTGGCTGGTACATACCTTCAATAAATTTCAGAGCCAGGTATTATTCAGCCCAAGACCCCGGTCGATATTTTAGACCCCAGCACTAATTTTACCTTTTTTTAACCCCCCCCTCCCCCGAAATGTTTGTTTTAATCGTAAAAACTTAAAAAAATGGAAATAAATAAATGTTATATGCGTTTTTTGAGTTTTTTTTATGTAACCACCCCCCCCCCCTAAATAAAAAATTAGTACCCCCCTCCCGAAAAAAAATCCTGTATGTGCTTCAAAACCCAGGTATACACAAATAGATTATGGTGACGTAAAACCATTTCCACATATGCAAGCACCAAACACACGAAACCAAATCGAAAAGAAAAAAAACTGAGGGGCATACCTAAGGATGTGTCATAATACTCGTGGGAAGAGGGAACATTCTTGTATTACGAAACTTGTACAAATAAACTTTCAAATGGGGATAAATCCATTTATCCCCATTAACCAACGCCAACAAAAACATCTAATTAAAGGTGGTACGTCAAAAATACGAAACCTGTGCTGTCTAAGCTGCTCAAATCGATTGTTTCCAGAGACAGACATCACGCAATGAGACAAAGAAAGTCTGACGAACAATTTTCCTCCAGAATATCCACCCGAGTAATAAGAGATGCAATACATATTTTTCTTTTTAAACTATCTTTTTTAAATATGAAGAGTATGATGACAACAATCATTTTTGGAGCGGTAGCTGAAACCTAATAGAGGAACGTCCACGGTCCATGGTAACCGAAAAATGAGTTTTAAGAAAAAATGGCTAATTAAAAAAATTTAAGTTAGTAATTAATTAAGAATTAGTAACTGTTATCTCTGTTACACATTATAGTAAATCGTTATTTTGAAAAAAAATTTCCGGTATTTTCTATAATGAGCCTGAACTCAATAAAAAATTATTTAGTAAAATCGTGTATTTAATAAAAAGGAAAATATTTTTTTTGGGTGGGTAGCAAAATTTTGTTATATTTTTTTTCGGAATCAAAAGCGACAAGTGTTATATTCTTTGTAAACTTTGGACGTAACATCGACTTTGGTAGTTCCAAATATAAACCAAGTAATCACCATCACCACAGATGAAATAGGGTTTCTGGGCATCGTTGAAATAGCCAACCACAAGACCTTCAAATGTGAAATTTGAAGTAGATGACCCCAGTTTCCAAATTTTGATACTTTGCTCCAACGACGCAGATGCAAATATATTATTACTTTTGGATTGAATACGATTTACATAATATAATATGAATCTCCTCCTAATACTTTCTGACACGTCCAGCTTCTGTTACATTTCCATATTTTGATAGACATGGGGTAACTTACAAATAGAACAATTGGAAGTGTCCACGGTGCAGGAGATAGCCCTTCCCTGTGTATATTTACATATAGTCCTTCTTATAGCTAATCATTCTATACTACATATGACCTTCACAAGACCCTCAAATTAACATATTGTTCCTCGTTTTTTATCTAATAGAACTGCTGTAAAAATATATCATCAGAATTTAAAATTTGAATTTTATATATATCTTTTTCATATCCTACTTTGAAAAAACTATTTACTTTTAATTGTTTTCAGCTTTTTTTTAATTCAGTGTAGTAGTTTGAAATAAGCATGTAGTGTGCAAAATTTGAGCTGTAAAAACCACTTACAAATGTGAAAATATCTGAATTATAAGGTTTGTATATTGGTATAACGAAAAAGATCATAATGTATCTATGCAAGGGTAATATATGACTGCTAGATTTAAAACTAGCATTGGCTCTTGAATTAGATGGTATGCTTTAGTTTTAATTATACATGCAAAAATAAGGAACAAGGTGCCACTTAAAGGCTCTTTCAGTGCACAAAATGTAATTTGCGAAGGTAATGATTAGTATATTGGGGAGGTACGTTAAAAGTCAAATCGCGTTATATTTGTCTTTCTTTTAGCTGCCAAATTAATCGAGAAGTTGACAATTTACTGTTTGTTGTTTAATTATACTAAATTTAATTAAATTTGTTAAATTATTCATCAAAACCGCCTGTATAAATCAACAGATTATTTACTTAAGTATCATTTTTTCCACCAGGGCATTTCAGATTGAAGGGGTGGTCGTATGAACTTCGGAGTGGCTCATTCGGCTGGAAATCCCATAGTAAACACAAGTACAAGTTATTAATTTTTTCAAATTTATAGCGCCATCCGACTGGCAATTTTAGCAGATTTTGGATATGTTGTTCAGCAATTTTTTCTGAATATTTTAGCGTAAAAAAAGCTTCCTAAATGTCAAAAATGGAAAAATCTATTTTTTTGCTCCCTTTCACCCTCTTTAAGCAGCCTCATCAGGTTTTCTCGGCGGGAGATTTTAGCGTATTTTTATTTATTATTCGTATTAAAAATTATTTATTATTTACTACTGATATTTAATATTTTTTAAATTATTTCGATTTAAAATTTTATATTTATTAAATTATTAATAGAATTATTTCCTTAGAGTTTTATCATTGCCATTGTCGAGTGGATGCCTCGGGTTTTTCGTGACTGGTTTCAATGCGCTACATAAAAGAGTCCGATTTAGTACAGGAGTACCGATTATCATATTTAAAGTAATTTACTAAATCTAAATTATTGTTGTTAGGATTCACCGTTTTCCTTTTTTTTTACCTGTCTCTCTAATAATGTTCCAGACAGAGCAATGTATGCAGAGCCGTTCCTAGTGGCGGGTGTGCCTGGGGAAAAATCAAGGGCAGTGCCCCCCGCCCAACTCAAATAAAAGCAAAAAGCTGATTCAAAATAAAAAATTTGATCCAAATGGGCAGTCCCCCAGCTTAACCCCCCCCCTCACCACCACCCAAGGATCTTGGGGCAGATGCTCTTGTTGCCCAACGCCCCCCCCCCTTTGAACGGCCCAGAACCTATCCCCCATGCTATCCCATGTTTCAGGAATCAGAAGATACCTTGTTTGTTCAGTTTCACAGTTCCGTCCACCAGGTGCAACAAATGTAATAATATCAACCACGCTCTCGTCCGTTTCTTCATAAACTATTTGATGAATGATATCTGTGCCTGATTGAGTTGCCACCAACACCCTTCATATTGAGAAAATTCTTATTGCATCACATAGGAAGGATATACTGAAGAAAGGGTATCCTGCCTAATATCACCTGTCTGTTGGTTTGAGTGGGTTAATCCGTACTCCGCTCCTGAAGATTAAATAAGAATGTTTATCAGCCAAAATCTTTTGAATAACTAGACTCCAGGGCCACCACATCATGTACATGTAAACGGTATAGCATGGACCTTTTTAAGTATTAATAAAGTTTTTTTTTTCAAAATCAAGTTTGGACTATTTTGCTCTGTTAATTTTTTAAATTAAATTTTATACAAAAAGTTTTTTTTTTAAATCTGCCCCCACTCTTGCCACCCCGGCACCCTTGTTAAACACAAGTAATTAAATAGTATGGATTTAGGATTGAAAAAGGAAAATTTTTGATTCTAAAAGTTGATTAAATGTTCATCAGTTTAATTAAAAAAAAAACTCTTTAGATCAAAAATAAAACAAAACACTGTTAGGCATTAACTGACCGCCTATATTTAAAAGAATAGAATATTTACTTCAAAATATATTAGGATGGCAATTATCCATAAAAATTTCAATTAAAAAAATAATTTCATAATAAAATTTTCGCACACCATTATTTTACTTACGGTCACTTAAATCGTTTAACCTTCCCCCCCTCCCTCAACGAGGACCCCGTTGGTACCTAGATTTTTTATATTTTTAATATCTGATGATGATAGCCATACTATAGTAATTATATTAGAAAAAAACGTTAGTTCCGCTGAATTCAAAATAAAATATTTTTACCCTTTGGAACTATCTTTGGTATTATTCATACCTGAAAAATAAGATTCTAAACTTCTTTTTTGGGTTGTTTCAAAATTATGAAGTTTTTGGAGCACTGCCGCATTTTCGTCAATGACACCATGTTATCAAACGTATACAACGTATCTCAAAGCGTGTATATAGACGTAAAATCATATTAAATAAGTTTGAACAATAATCATATCAAACAGATAAAAAGGATAAGTCCCCATCCTATATGTAGTGTTCATTTTACAAATTAATAAGTAGCCACTTAGATTTATTTTATACTAAAATTTTTTGACACTAAAACACAAAAAGGGCACTTTTGAATTGCTGAAGTTTGTAACACATTTCATTATGTGTGTAATTTATAAAATTATAACACAATATGATAAGAGAAAATTTAGAAAACATATAACAAATCTAGCCCCTCAAATGTAAACTTTTAGACACCCTTTTGCACATTTTTGACAAAAGACCTATGATTCTTCACGTGAGGCCCCCCCCCCCGGGCCGCATTTCAAGGTGCATCTTACGGTAGGTTAAAATTAAGCTAAAATGATAAAAATTTAAATAAAAAACTATTTAATTTAATTGAGACTGTATTTTAAATTTTATTGTGACAAATAATGTGTGTTTTCTTGGATAACCAAGAAATAATTTTATTTAAGTATGCGGTAGATTTTTTTGAAAAATGTAGTATATTCTATCTCATTTGACGTGTTCTAAAATATTTGTGTCTAAAAGGAGTACGCTTTTGAGTCAAATATCTTTGAATTTCTTGGAAGAGGAGGATAACTTCAGAAGTTTCCCTTTCCATGACACAATGATATCGAATCTAATAAAGAGTCACACGAAACCAATAGAAAAAGTAAATTTCAATTAATTAATAGCAAGTATGTACAGTAAGATCTTAGACCCTGGTCTTATTAGGTGTAATACCTTTTCTTAACCCACAAATAACAGTAATAATAATCCTCCATCTTTGGGCAATAAGGTAAAAAGTAATTATAACGACAAAGTTGAGCACCACTATTTTTCTTTTTTTTGTACTATGGACGCAATACCGAGTTCGAAAAAATGAGGAAGGAGTGGCCTCCTCTAATTGTATTATATCTGCTGACAAGGAGACTAATTGAGGAAAGCAGGGATCGAAAGGAAAGGAGTAAAGAAATGAAGGAAACTAATAGCAGAAAAAAGAACAGAAAGGAGAAAGATCCATAAAAGAAATGGAGGATCTAAAGGACGAGAAAAAAGAAAGGAGGGAGACTGATTAGGGAAAAACAGCAATCGAGAAGAAATTAGGAAGATTATGAAAATTATGATATAAAGGGATGGAGACGGGACAGGAGAGAGTTATTTCGTTAGTCCGTAATTTTCTGTATTGCTGACTAATAAAGAAAAGCAGTATTTAAAAGTCAGGACAAAGGAACGGACCGGGCCCCACTCAATAATTTTCTTTGAATCATGACAGTGAACAACCCTGGTCAGAAAAAATGAAATAAAAAGAAAGAAGAGACTTTTTTTTTCTAATTGTCTAACATCAGCTCATAAGGAGACTAATGCATAAAACCAATAATCGAAAAGAAATTAGACATGAAATTAAAGAGAATAATAAAATACCTGATACAGGACAGGAGGCTAATTAATTAATGGACATGAATAATATAAAGGAATGGAGAAAGGAAAGGAGGGAGACTTATAAAGGAAAGCAGTAATCAAAAATAAAGGAGACCTAGTTATAAAGGAAATGAATGATCTAAGGGGAGTGAGACGTGAAAGAACCGACACTAATATAGGACATTAAGAACTCTCTCTTCCTTTCTATAGGAAAAGAAAGGAAGACCGAAGAGGGAGACTAATACAGTACTGGAAGGAAGAGAGGAGTTTATATGAATATTTTTTTGAGTCAACTCTGTTTCTTTGTGGTTATGGCTTGGGCCACCGTAGCAACGTCCAAGCTAAAACAGCCTTATTTATTCAATACGGCCATATTTTCCACCAGATTTGTAATGTCTATTTTTAACAATTAACTACTCACTTGATCCTTGAGTACATTTTCTCGCATGAATTTTAAATTTCTATGCGGATTCGCCTTTTTCGCGAAAATTCTGAAAAAAAAAATATCGTCCACTATCGGCAAAATCGTTGCAGTTCTCTGCAAAACAGTATATGGGAAATAAGGGTTTAAATGAGTAAACTTACGAATAAAAGGGCTGCTTTCTTGCAGGATGGAGCGTTTTGTTGGTAAATTTCTGAAACTTGTAAAATATAGATGCCAAAAGGAGAAAATTTGGACAAGCCATAAACCGGCACATTAATTTGGGTTGGATAAGCTCAAAATTCTAAAATAAGAATTTTAATATAAGTGAAAAACTGGAATTTTTTTTTAAAAACGTTGGAGAATCTTAGGAAAATATATAAAAACTAAACAGATTGATAGCAAAGCCATTAGTCAAAATGGTATCCTAGTAAAGACCAAAAACTTCAAAATAATGTTGTGTTTTTTGGTAAGTTCCAGCTAAGAAAAGGCTAAAAGTGTTTCCTATTAGTATACATTTATTTACACATACTATGACAAATAGACTCCTACAAAAGACAAATGTAGGGATACTTGACGGATATTAATATTATAAAACTAAACAATACAACGGTTGACCCCCTCCCCCAAAAAAATGCATTAACTGACCCCCCCCCCCCCGAAAAAGATATCCTCTTCTTGCGAACGAAAATCCCGGATTCACCTTTGCTGGACAGTTATGTCCTAGAATCCTATAAACCCTGACAATCCATAGCAAACACCAATTTCACTCTCTCACAAGTAAGCCACATGGGGTGGTTGATCCACTATATAAACGACACTTATTTTACTTAATCACGTCTTTTGGTTCCAAAAAACTGGGTCAAAATATAATTACTACTTACTGAGACTCATTTTTTATGAATCTGGTTATTAATAATTTAAATAGTTGGCACTGAAACATAAACGCCAGGGAAGGTTTCGAAAGAGCAGAAGCTTTCTAAGGCGATCGCTACCAAATCAGCTCGCTTTTGAGAACGGTCCAATAATATGTTATACATGCTGAAAAAAGAAAAGAACTTTAGTTAATCCGATATTGTTAACCCTAAACAAGATTAGCGTTATTTTTAAATCAATTTGGATTTAACAAATTTCATATTTGGTTGCTCGGGGTTTTAAATTTGCCATTTTTAGAGTAATAAAAAAAACCACACTAATTAAAACCTAGGGGGAGAGACGGTTAGGGAAGAATCCGGGGACTAAATGCCCTTCCCAATCAATACAACGGACATGTATGCCGTACCCTCTTAGATCAGTGAACTGCTAGCCTTTTTCTCAGGTAATACGACATATCTTTTTTCGGCTGTTCCAGATAAGATTCAAGATTCACAGCCATAAAGTTCACCAAGAGTACGTTACAATCAATTAATCACGGATTGACCTTCGAGTAATGCCTAGAACCTTACCAGGCATTATTTAGTTGGGGCTGTGCCATGAGCACAATTTCGTGTGCCATGAGCACATATTTTACAATTTCGAAAAAGAACATTCTGTTCATTTTGATGGCAGGGTAGGGCCCATTAGAACATGGGGCGTGATCGAGTTCAGTTGTTCCAATAGACCTTTAACCGGCTCTGTTAACTTGTTTATGCGAAATCCATTTGTCAAACGAAAAAATTATAAAGAAGAGATTAGAGCTGTTTGCTTTCGTTGTTACATTTTAATGGGGGTATCTACGATAGACGAGGGTCTTTAGACTCTTCCTGTGAAATCGCGAACTTTTCAATATTCTTGCTTTTCTTGTATTTCCATACAAATTGTCTTAATTTTTAATGTTTATATATACATATGCCTCCGAAAGTTTGTATTTCCTCCAAAATACGCTCATTAGTACGCCTTTGCATTCATTTAGCTGTTTACCAACTTGTCCTATATTGTATAGTTATCTAATAAATTGGTTTCACTTAATTCTGTTTGGATGCTACTTCGTTTTCGTAGTAAATTTATTATGGAAAGGCGGATAAATCTTCTTAGTTACTTAGCAGGATTATACTAAGGGGCGCAAAAACACATAACCGCTAACACAGGCACACGTCAACACGCAAACACACGTCGAATTACCGATTATATACTTTTTGTACTTGCATGATGCAAGCTCTATAAGAATCATGATTGCAAGAATCTCTTTGGAAGTGGTATTGGGGGAGGGTGGTAAATCACAAAAAGTGAAACACCAGGTTGTTTAAATTAAAAAAAATTGATACAATTAGAAAATTCTTTAGCACTATATTTCTAAGTGAAGAGTTCTTTTCCAAAAGTGCATTTCTTATTTATTGACTTGCAAAATATGAATTGTATTTTTATTTAGTTTCATTTAATGCTTAAGTACAGACATGTACAAGGAGCGAAGGAGGGGATCCATCAGGGCCGTATTCAGGATTTTTGTTCGGGGGGGGGGGAGGGTGACCCGATTGTTTCCCGTGGACTTTGTCTAACATCCTCGAGCAACATTACGTTAGCTCGATACCGTTAGTCCACCCCTTGCGAACGTGGAAGAGTCCACTTTGCATAATGTAGTATCTTTAAGGTTTTTTTTTTTTTAGTAATGCAAACAAACTAAAAATTTTTATAAAATTTTAGATTTATCATAGTTTATTCATTTTGGTTGTCAAAGTGCTTGTACCTTTTTTGCCAGAAGAAAAATTACGGATGCGTGTTTATTTATTTTTTTTTTTCCCCAGGAGTGATCGTATCGACCCATTGGTCGATGGACCAAATAGACCCTAGAATATCACGAGAGGCCTCATTCAAACGGAAATTAAAAGTTCTAGTGCCCTTTTTAAGTTACCAAAAAAATTGGATGGCAACTGGGCCCATTTCCACGCTCATTTTTTTCCCAAAGTCACCCGATCAAAATTTTGAGATAGTCATTTTATTCAATATAGTCAAAAAATCTAATAACTCTGTCTTTTCGGATGACTTAATCCCCCACAGTGTCCGGGGGACGGGCCGCAAGTTATGAACTTTGCCCATTGTTTACATCTAGTAGTGGTTATTTTGCAGTCTACAGACGTTTTCAGGGGGGGGTCTAGTAAGGGGGGTCGGCAGAGGGAGTAAGTGGGAGGATTTCCACGGAGGAATTTTTCATGGGGAAGGGAATTTTCCATCAAGGGCGCGCCGGAACTCCCAACATTATTTAAGAAACGATCAGAAATTAAATAAAAAAACAAGTTTTTTCAACTGAAAACAAGGAGCAACATTAAAACTTGAAACGAACAGAAATTATTACGTAGATGAGGGGGTTTGCCCCCGCGTCAATCCTTCACTCGTTACGCTAAAGTTTTTTTAGTACTTTCAAAAGCGCTATTTATTATAATTAAACGTCTTTTGTGATTCAGGGTCATTCTTAAAGTATTGGAACAAAATTCGAACTTTAGACTAAAGACCGAGGTCTTGACTACGGGGCAAACCCCCTCATATACGTAACAATTTCTGTTTGTTTTAAGTTTTAATATTGCTCCTTACTTTCAGTTGAAAACTTTGTTTTTATTTAATGTTAACTAAAGAATTAGACTAATATATAACGTTAACCGTTTGCAAACGAATCCTTCATCCGATGGTTTATTGAAAAGCATTGTCGGGTCCTTCCAAAAATATGAGAGTCTTTATATTACCCAAAAGGGTGCAAAGGAAATTTTATTTTTTTAAATTCTTAGGGAGGTTTTTTATTGCACAGCTTAATTATTTACAAATTTTTTTATCATGAAGAAAAAAATAACTGTCCACTCCCCGGGAATGTCGAAATTCTCCCTGAGAAACTATCAACCGGGAGGAGGGGGATTTATGGGACAATTTTCCACGAAGGACGGGGAAAGGGAGTTTCAGGCATGTTTTGAAAAACGGTCAGAAATTAAAGTCTTTTTTCAAATGAAAAACATGCAAAGGATAATTTTTCAGGTGGAATCTTCCACAAGAACTTTCCCTATGAGAATTTTCAGTAAGGATAGAGGTGTCTGGTGGAAATTTCCGAAGAGAAAATATTTCACGTGGGAAGAACTTTTCATGTTGGAATTTTCCACGCGGGAGGGAATTTTCCATGGAGGGGATCTGTATTTCCAAGCATTTTTTGAAAAACAATCAGAAATAACATAAAAAACAAGTTTTTTTCAAATGAAAGTATGGGGTTACATTAAAACTTAAACAAACTGAAATTATTCCGTATATGTGGGGGGCTTTTCCCTCCTAAAAATTATAAAACTAAACAATACAACGGTTGACCCCCTCCCCCCAAAAAATGCATTAACTGACCCCCCCCCCTCCTCCGAAAAAGATATCCTCTTCTTGCGAACAAAAATCCTGGATTCACCTTTGCTGGACAGTTATGTCCTAGAATCCTATAAACCCTGACAATCCATAGCAAACACCAATTTCACTCTCTCACAAGTAAGCCACATGGGGTGGTTGATCCACTATATAAACGACACTTATTTTACTTAATCACGTCTTTTGGTCCCACAAAACTGGGTCAACATAGAATGACTACTTACTGAGACTCAGTATTTATGAATCAGGGTATGAAGAATGTAATTAGTTGGCACTGAAACATAAACGCCAGGGAAGGTTTCGAAAGAGCAGAAGCTTTCTAAGGCGATCGCTACCAACTCAGCTCGCTTTTGAGAACGGTCCAATAATATGTTATACATGCTGAAAAAAGAAAAGAACTTTAGTTAATCCGATATTGTTAACCCTAACAAGATTAGCGTTATTTTTAAATCAATTTGGTTTTAACCAATTTTAGATTTGGTTGCTCGGGGTTTTAAATTTGCCATTTTTAGAGTAAAAAAAAAACAACACACTAATGAAAACCTAGGGGGAGAGAAGGTTAGGGAAGAATCCGGGGAATAAATGCCCTTTCCAATCAATACAGCGGAAATGTATGCCGTAGCCTCTTAGACCAGTGAACTGCTAGCTTTTTTCTCAGGTAATACGACATATCTTTTTTCGGCTGTTCCAGATAAGATTCACAGCCATAAAGTTCACCAAGAGTAGGTTACAATCAATTAATCACGGATTGACCTTCGAGTAATGCCTAGAACCTTACCATGCATTATTTAGTTGGGGCTGTGCCATGAACACAATTTCGTGTGCCATGAGCACATATTTTACAATTTCGAAAAAGAATATTCTGTTCATTTTGATGGCAGGGTAGGGCCCATTAGAACATGGGGCGTGATCGAGTTCAGTTGTTCCAATAGACCTTGACCCGGCTCTGTTAACTTGTTTATGCGAAAGCCATTTGTCAAACGAAAAAATTATAGAAGAGATTAGAGCTCGTTTGCTTTCGTGATTGCATTTTACTTTGGGTATCTACGATGGACGAGTGTCTTTAGACTCTTGCTGTGAAATCGATAACTTTTCTAAATTCTTGCTTTTCTTGTATATCCATACAAAGTGTATTAAGTTTTAATGTTTATATGTACATATGCCTCCGAAAGTTTGTATTTCCTCCAAAGTAAGCTCATTAGTACGCCTTTGCATTCATTTAGCTGTTTACCAACTTGTCCTATATTGTATATGTATCTAATAAATTGGTTTCACTTAATTCTGTTTGGATGCTACTTCGTTTTCGTAGTAAATTTATTATGGAAAGGCGGATAAATCTTCTTAGTTGCTTAGCAGGATTATACTAAGGGGCGCAAAAACACATAACCGCTAACACAGGCACAAGTCAACACGCAAACACACATCGAATTACCAATTATATACTTTTTGTACTTGCATGATGCAAGCTCTATAAGAATCATGATTGCAAGAATCTCTTTGGAAGTGGTATTGGGGGAGGGTGGTAAATAACAAAAAAGTGAAACACCAGGCTGGTTAAATTAAAAACAATTGATACAATTAGAAAATTCTTTAGCACTATATTTCTAAGTGAAGAGTTCTTTTCCAAAATTGCATTTCTTATTTATTGACTTGCAAAATATGAATTGTATTTTTATTTTGTTTC
The DNA here is from genome assembly GCF_049724085.1 of Artemia sp. Qi Xiang Cuo. NCBI lineage: Eukaryota > Metazoa > Arthropoda > Branchiopoda > Anostraca > Artemiidae > Artemia > Artemia sp. Qi Xiang Cuo. Next base: position 44,746,749 of record NC_142814.1, on the reverse strand, counting down.
ATTTAATGCTTTAGTACAGACATGTACAAGGAGCGAAGGAGGGGGTCCATCAGGGCCGTATCCAGGATTTTTGTTCAGGGGGGGGGAGGAGGTTTACCCGATTTTTTCCCGTGGACTTTGTCTAACCTCCTCGAGCACCAGTAAGTTAGCTCGAGACAGTTTGTCCGCCCCGTGCAAACGTGGCCGCGTCCGTTATGCATACTTTCGTATATTTAAGGTTTTTTTTTTTTTTTTTTTTTTTTTAGTAACGCAATCAAACTCAAAATTGTGATCAAATTGTCGATTTAATATAGTTTCTTCATTTTGGTTTTCAAAGTGCTTGTACAAGTGAGAGAGAGAGAGAGAGAGAGAGAGAGAGAGAGAGAGAGAGAGAGAGAGAGAGAGAGAGAGAGAGAGAGAGAGAGAGAGAGAGAGAGAGAGAGAGAGAGAGAGAGAGGGGGGGGGGGGGGGTGCGGGATTCCAGTAAGATTAATCTTAGGATCAAAGACAATTAGTGTTAAGATATAGGGCATACTTTATTTTAAGATAGTCGCTTTGAGCTGACGACATGTCGGTAGCCAACTTGCAATTGTCTTTTGATAGTGTCTTCCTCAAATACATCGGCGCTATTACGCCTAGAGGTCATATCTGACAATTTTACACTTCTGAAGTAATTACCAAAACTGTTGCTAAGCTGTCCTCAAAGGGATAATCATTAAGGCAATACAGATCAAGAGGACCAAAATGTGATTGAACCAGGACCGTATCCAGGATTTTTGTTTGGGACGGGGGGGGGGTTTACCCGATGTTTTCCCGTGAACTTTGTCTAACATCCTCGAGCAACATTACGTTAGCTCGAGACCGTTAGTCAAACCCTTGCAAACGAAGACGCGTCCACTAGGCATATTTTCGTATTTTTAATTTTTTTTTTTTTTTTTTTTTTTTTTTTTTTTTTTTAGTAACGCAAAAACAAGACGAGTATTTACATAGAGCTAAATATTACAAGATTTTTTTTTGAGACAGTAAAAACAACGCAAAAAGAAGCCAAATAGTAGAAGTAGTCTATATATTTTTTATTTTTTTTTTATTTTTTTTTTAGTAGCCTAAAAGTCTAGAATTGGGGCTGTTGAAAAGGAAAAGGGTAAAGAAAACAATTGCTACTCCATAATTTAAAAAAAAACAACAAGTTTTTTGGTACTTGTATAGAATTCAGAAAACACATGACAAGTGAAGTTTTGTTAATGCTAATGAAATAAAACAAAATAGGATGAAAATATAATAGTTTAGAAACAAATTTGGGCTATATATTTGCACGTTAGGGGGTGGTGTAAAACAGCATATCAGCCCCCCTGGCTGAATGATGCTGCCTTATTTTTGTTCTGAGATTTCTATTATATAGCATTAAAAGTGTCAAATAAATTAGGTTTGCCCCCCATGGAATTCAGCTTATGGGCGCCCATGTCAGGTACTGTTCTATTAGCTAGGCAACACACAAGACAGCCACTCGAGAATAGCGAAGATCAAATAGGCATTACCCGGTAATACCTATGAGACGCTGAATAAACAAGTGGTTTCTCACTCCGGGAACTATATTGAAACTTTACTTTTTTGGGGTTTTGTTAGGGGAAAAAAAGGTACCTAGGTTAGGTTACGTATTTAATATATGCTATGTTTTACCTCACCCCCCTAATGTGCAAATCTATACCCAAAATTTGTTTCTAGACTATTATATTTTCATCATATTTTGTTTTATTTCATTAGCATTAACTAAACTTCACTTCTCGCGTGTTGCCTAGCTGATAGAACAGTATCGTTAATCATAACATATCAAAGTATGATGAAAATATAACAGTTTAGTAACAAAATTATGGAAACTATATCAAAGAATTATGGAAGGGGTGCCGTCCAGACACCTAAACTAACTAAACACGTAACCTAAACTAACCAAGCCTAACCTAACCTAAATACCAACTAAATATTTATGTAAAATATAGCTACAATGTAGTTTCCCACCGAGCCAAGCTAATTGTCTGGTATAAAAACTATGAAAACTGGTTATTGGCTCGTGTCCGCGAAATAAATTCTCAAGAGTGTAGTGGCTGTTTTAATATAAGTTGGGCTCAAAACCCCTATGCCTTCCCAAGGCCAGAACATAATTTGCACTTTACTGAAAAAAATACAAATGAATGTGCATTGTCAGTTTAATATACATATACTGATGTTTAGTAATCAGAATGTTAATATTATTTGATTACCAGCATGTCTTGTTTCGCTGTTATGCAATTATTTTTTGTATATATTCAGGTTTCAAATTAGATTCTTCAACAGTTTTGAATAGTTTATTCAACTTAACACTACTGACATTTTTTGTAAACATTTACATAGAAAATGGATAGTTCTAAGCAATTTCTGGTGAGCAAAATTTTCTCATTATTATAATAAAAAGAAATTGTCTTGTCATTAAGTTAAGGAAGAAATTCTTTCCTTACTTTCAATTTTAGTAAATATTAAAAAAAAGAGAGGCATGTTCACTTTGATTTTGGTTCATTGTATATGAAAAATTAAAATAGAATAGTAGAAACAACCACTTTGCTAATGGCTTAATCTATTTGACTACTTAAGACAGACACTAGAACTAAGGGTACTTGTGCACTTAGAAGCCTATTGTTTAGGAGCTGAAACCTCTACATAGTTCTCTTATAGGCTGAAATTTACGGTGCGATTTTTATCAAGATCAGTGGGCCTTTTTAGGGATGTTTTTGAAAGTGCTTAGCTTTCGATCGGTAATTTGGGATTAGAATAAAATGTTGATTCTTTTAATGTATTAATTGTTACAAAAGCTTTCTTTTTATCAAGATCAGTGGCTTTTTTTAGGGATGTTTTTTGAAAATACTTCCAGGCCAGTCTGCGTTTAAGAATCTCGTCCTTAAATTTAATGCGTTAAAACCCTCAACCCCCCCCCTATTTCCTCAGAAATAAAATATGTTAGCATATAACCCGAGTTAAAAAATAACATTGTTAGCTTAGCTATCCTTTTTATTTGACGGGCCTTATTATCTCATAGGGGATTGACTGAGCCATGTTAATTAACTTTTCCACTTCTTAAATTTCTATTTATGTCTACATTTGATTGAAATCTGATAGTTTAAAGAGAAAACAAAAGGCTGTTATACCAAAGAGTTTAATAATTTCTTACTAAATTCGGGGGGTAGCTTCCCCCCTAGACCTTCAAATTTGCATTAAATATGTCTGAAAAAGCAGATGGTTGGAAAAGCAGTTTATAAAAGGCCCTCCATCACACTATCAAAACCCCCTGATTTTTAAATCAAGATGTTTTTACACTACTTTAGATGCCTAACATAAACTGAATTATTTTCCAAACTCAAAATGCATTTTTTTTCATGCTTTTTGTCTTTTTTTAAAGGAAGAAGATACGTGCTATAATGCCCTTCTGGAAAAGAAAGCGAGATGGAGCAAGCCTGAATTAATGCAAGCCACAAGGTCATCTATTATCACATACGCTGGTATAATTACAAATGATCTGGTCCAGCCAAGTGCCGTAAATCTTTTAATAGCGGAGTCCTACGAGCGCAGTGATAGCTCCATACAAACTGGAAGGACGTGGAAAAGGGAATGGGCTGCTTAACATAGTGCCTCAGTCGCATCGGATTAAGATAGGAGAGACTCCCCCCTTCAAGCCATACCAGAGACTTATGATATTCAGTCAGAACTTTTAAACTTATATATTTTTTTACTTATTTTTTCAAAAAAAAATAAGACAAAATTTTATCAGGCGCATAACTTTTGATTAGTAAAAAACTTAAAAATTGTTTCTAAACTATTTCATTTTCTTTCATTACCCAATTATCAATATGTAAAGGAAAGCTTATAACACTGTAATAGTTTATCACGCATTTCTATAAAAAAAACCTTACCTTGTAACATCTAACCAAGACGCATTCTAATGCAATAAGCCCAATATTCCTTTGAAAAACAAAAACTTAACTATCCACTGTTTCACAAATCGTTCTCAAACTGTAGTATATTTTTTACTAGTCCGTCATGCACATCCGGGCTTCATCTGATCTCCCATAGCCACTTAATCTGCTTTGAATCTTAAGTATCTGTTTCCTTGTAACAGGATGTCTTTTTGCGATAAGAAGCTCTTTTTAATAATCTCCAATTATGTCTTTCACAACGATACGAAGAAACATTATTTTGGACCAAACTCAGGCAATTATTTTTCGTTGAAAAAGATGCGTTCGAGAAAAGAATTTGAGGCTGTTCTATTTGAACAGTGTTGTGAAGTCCGATACCCCCAACTCGAAAAGGTATCGATCCTCCTACCTTGAAGGAAGCTCCCGGCTCCCAGGGGTCCTCCCTGGGAGGAGTTTAGGGGGGGGGGGGTAACTTTTTAGTTAAAAAAAACAAATTGCTTGATAAAAAAGAAAAGTGTGTTATAATTGTTATAAAACTTTCGCAAGAATTTTTGAAGTATAAATTCAAAACATCGAATGAATTGTTTCCACAGTGCATTTCTATCTGACGCTGTTTCTAGCATCATGCTATAGACTAAGGGGTTAGAAACGAAATTTCAAGATGTAAGAATATTTCAGCTTGTGTGTGTGTGTGTGTGTGTGTTATTAACAAAATTTGTAATTTATTATAAATTGTTTGATAAAAAAAGAAAAAAAGAAAAGTGTGTTATAATTGTGATAAAACTTTTATAAGGATTTTTGAAGTATAAATTCAAAACATCGCATCAATTCTTTCAACAGCGCATTCATATCTAACGCTATTTTCGCAGCATTCTAAAGAATAATTGAATATTGGCTAGGAGGTTAGCAATTAAATTTCAACCTGTAAGAATATTTCAGCTTGTGTGTGTGTGTGTGTGTGTGTGTGTGTGTGTGTGTGTGTGTGTGTGTGTGCTGTCTCTGTGCGTGTGTGAGCGTGTGTGTGTGTGTGTGCGTGTCTCATATTGTTATTAACAAAATTTGTAATTTATTATACATTGTTTGATAAAAAAGAAAAAAAGAAAAGTGTGGTAAAATTGTGATACAATTTTCGTCAAAAAAAAAACTTAATGTATTAATTTTCTAGTTTCAGGGGGAAGCTGTGAAAACTTCTGCCGTCCCTGGTCCAGGACTTCCAAGTATTATGGGTAATTGCCCCCTCTCGCCAGATGTTAGTGAAGGTACGTTATTTGATATCCCCCTGGATTTTCAATTTACAGCTGAAGAAATGGATAGTCTTATGCAAATTGTTGGCCCTAATTCTTCCGGGTACATTTTTAATTAGAACTTTACTATTAGTGAATTGAGTCCTGAACAAACAGGGACAGGACATAAAAACACTGCAACATTTCAGGAATTGCCTGATTTTTATCTTTTGGAATCTGATCTAGTTCATTTGTAAACGTATAGGGTAGATTTTAGCTCCCTCAAGGAAAACGCTAGCCTTATTTTAAATAACCCTATGAAATTTCTCCATAGCTATATTGACAGAATTTGAGTAAAAGGTTATATTCAGATCCAGAAATGAGGGGATCAGGGTGGGGTTAAAGCATCGGTGAATCAAAAAGTTTATTTACAAAAGGGGACATCCGGGGACATTTTTTATTTTCATTTTTCGACAGGCAACTAGACTTTTTACCAAGGTCTAAACGAATTTGAAGACAACTTTTTCAACTGGGTGAATAAACTAATTTCAACTTTGGATACATTTAATGAGAGGGGTAGTGGGTCCACAATTTTATACATTGAACGCATGGATCTGAATCTCAGTAGATTTAAAAAGAACTTTATTTTAAGGGGAGGGAAGGGTAAAAAAATAAAATATCACCCAGATTTGTCGGCTACCAAAGGAGTTCAGAGTTTCCATTTTGACACAGGGCTGCAATGCTTTAAATACGCATTTTTAATGGCAGCCCATAAGACATTAAAAAATGAATCATCAATGAAAAATCTCGACAGACTTGCACGTAACGGTGGGAAAAATTTCCCTAAAGTAATTTTTTTTTTTTTATAGGGAATTTATCCGTTTCCATTTAAATAAATAACCATTTTCGAGACCGCAACGGATATTCTGGGATGGGGGAGGTTCGTTTTTCAATACGACACTGACTTTGAAAATGCGGGGAAAAAAAGAGTTAAAAAGGGTTTTTGTATTCAATGAGGACCCCGATGGAGGACAATGTTCAAAATTGGGTATGGATTATTTACGAACCCCCCAAAGATGTAAATTCTTATGATCATTTTTTCCCGTTACTGCAATAAGTCGACTCTTATCTCAAGGTGTGAAAAAAGGTGAACGTTTCTATTGCCCCATGTGCCTGTCCCCATTTAGATCGGAGCGAACATTCTCAGACCACATGGGGCATTGCAAAATTCATGGAAATCAAAGAATAGAAATGCCGGCAGAAGGCAAAGACACTTTACAATTTAAAATTTTCAAAAGTCCCTTATGCAATCTAATAAAATGTCTTTGGATTGTGAAACAAGAATGGTTAAGGTATTAGACCCATCAAGACAAAATATAGTCAAGGAACACAAACTAGTTGCGTGTTCCTACGCACACTCCCGTCGCGACTGCAACAATATAATGCGATTGGAAGAGTTTTTTTTTACTATGGGCGAGGAGGGCAGTATGGAAAAGCTATTGATTTCTTTAGTAAAAATGTCAAAAACTGCAATTTTACAATTACGTCACATCATTTATCCAATGACTTTCAGATAAAGAGCAACTGGCGCTGGAAAAAGGAACAATTTGCTGGGTGTTTAGGGGTGCCCCTGCTCCAAAAGACGCTGTTCAGGACCAAAATCACATTATTGGCCCCAATTCAATGGGAACAAGTAATTATCGAGGGTGGGCTCACAATTCGTGTAATTTAAAAATTATACAACAACTTTCTCTACTGGTTTTTATACATAACTCAAAATATGATCTAAAGTATGTGCTACCAGCATTGGCACATCTTCAAAGAAATGGAACATTAGATGATGATGATGCATGGGTGATAGACAGCATTACGTACAAAATCATACCTAAATCAGCGGATAAGTAGCTTTTTTTGGAATTTATGTGTAAGCTTGTTGAAGACGACGTTGAGTACCCGAATAAATTTCACTTTTTATATTCCTACAGTTTTTTCCTAAATCATTGAGCAAATTAATTCAAATGCAGAAAAACGATGACGGCTGCAATGCTTTCCCCCTTCTCGAGCAACAATTTCCAAATTATTTATATGATTTGTTAACGGTTAAGGGCATCAATCCTTATGACTATTATTGTTCCAAGTCGAGATTCGCCGAAGAAACTATTCCTCCAATTGAATCGTTTTATGACAGTCTTCACGATCGGAGTTGCACCCCCGAGGAATACAGTTTTAATAAAAAAGTTTGGGCAGAGGAGGGGTTTAATAATGGATTTGACTACCGCAAGCTGTATTTGTCGAGTGATGTGTTAACTTTGTTAGACATTATGTGTAAAAATACAGATAAAATCTATGAGGAATTTAATCTTGATTTGGGTTATTATTTTTCTTCGCCTCATCTAGTGATGGACCTTATCCTGAAAATTAGTGAGGAAAAAATTGGGCTAATCACTGATATTGATCAGCACCTGTTCATCAAGAGGTACCTGAGGGGGGGTTTGTTTTTCACGGGGACCGTATCTTGGAAACTGATCCAACGGGGGAGAAGACGGGGACAAAATCAAATGCAGTTTTCCTCGATATGAATTCTCTCTACCCCTCAGCCACGTCCCATTATTCACTACCTTGCGGCGACTATAAATGGCTCAATGACCCTCAAGCTTCCCATTTCCCCAACATTGACAGTGTTGAGGAGAATGGACCGGTTGGATGGTTTTTTGAAATTGATGGGGATATACCAGTCGAGCTTCACGATTCAGTAAAGGATTTTGTTTTTACGTGCATCAATAGACCTGAGACTAGGGACTCTTTGAGTCCTCGCAATATGCATTTAGTCGAGGTGGACGGATTGCATTGGACGCCTTCAAAACAAAACTTATTGCTGACCCTCTGCCGAAAAAAGCATAGTTTTAGATTATATAGCTTTAAAATTGATGTTCAACAGTGGTTTCAATGTCACAAAAGTTCGCAAAGCACCCGATTTTAGTAAAAAACCCTATTTGAAAATATACGTTGACACTTGTTTCAACAAACACTTTGCAGTACAGACGAAGACCGAAAAACGAACTTATTAAGTTATTTTGAATTTAGCTTTTAGTAAAATATGGGTGAGTGTCGCCAATATGAATCGTTGTGACGTTGTGACCGATCCAGAACAATGTGATTGAATTATTGCCGATCCCAATTATACTTCCTTTACAATCATTGGCCCGGACATGGTACTTGTGAATAGGAAAAAAAGACGCATTGTCTTGAATAAAAAAGTTGCTGCAGGCAGTGCTATCTTGGAGATCTAAAAAAAGCTCATGTTGGAATTCTACTACAATGTGGCTAGGGTACAGTGGCCTGAAAAGGGGCAAGTAGAGGTCTGCTACGGTGACACGGATTCTCTACTGCTCAAAGTAAAAACACAAAATCCAAATGATGATTCGGCGCACGGTGAAATTATTAGCTCCCATATGGACTACCCCAATGGGAGTAGTGGTATTTACCCTTAGATATTAAAACTTCGGGCACCAAATCAAATTGTATTTTAAAAATCTTAAACCGGCAGCAACTTGATTTCACGTGATATGTTTGTAAATCCGAAGATTTACTTTATACAGACACACGACAAGGAAATCAAGAAACGATGCAAAGGAGTACCCACGCACTATTTAGACAAGAATTTCGACATGGACAATTATAGGAATTGTATTGTTGAAAATGCAATTCCACGAGCCAAATTGTTGGCAATTCGTTCATTGAACTAGAGGAACTTTACTGTCAATGTAAAAAAAATAGCCATGAGTACCATTCCCGACAAGGTCTATGTTTGTCAAGATGGTGTGACTACCCTCCCCTTGGACACTATTTAACTTCAGACCGGGCCGAATATATTGCCCACAGGGAAAGTCTCGGTTTAAATAAAGTCCTGTAAATAATTTCCTAAAAAAACCTTTGGGGGGGGGAGGGGGGCCTCAGCGGCGGGGGGGGGGGGGCCTCGCGGTCCGGGGGGGGCGGCCGCCGCCAGCGCGGGGGGCGCTCCGTCACCAAAGTTATCTTTTTTTGGACTTAGAGCAGATTTTTTTTTTCAAGTGCTCTCTCTCTCTAATTTAATGTTGTATTTTTTTTCTCTATAAATAAACAAAAAAAAGGTGTATTTTCTCTCTTTATCCCCATGTAAATGTTGTATTTTTTATTATGAATAAATTTTAAAAAGTGTATATTTTTTTTTCAATGTATTGTTACTTTTTTATGTGCATATAATAAAAGAAAAAAATATGATTCTTTATTCATCTTTTTGTCTTTGTCTTCTTGAAGAACAGAGTAGTAGTAGTAGAAGGGAAATTATTTAGTCATTAGACAATTAGGGTATACAGTTAGTTGTCCAGGTGAACTGTTGAAAGGAACATGAATCAATTTAAAACACCGTTCAGATCGTTTCTGTGTGGGCCCTCAATGTCGGGCAAAACAACGCTTTTAACTAAAATAATTAAAAATTGTGATAAAATGTTTGCGGAAAAGCTGAAAGAAATTTACTAGTGCTAGAGCATTTGGCAGGAGTCATACGATAAAATAAAAGCAATTGCTGCTGCCATGGGATTGATGCCGATACAGTTCATACAAGAACTTGATGTTTTCAACATTATTGAACCAAACTCTTGGCTAATCATTGACCATCTGGCTAAATCTATTGAACAATGGTCTCAGCAAATGTTGCAATTGTTCACTGTTCTCTCTCATCATGAACATATTTCCGTTACTCTTGTTCTACACAATCTCTTTCATCAGATCAAATGTATGCGAACACTTGCTTTGAACTGTACCTATTATTTCATCTACAGAGTTGTTCGTGATTCTAGCTAGCTAATAACCCTCAATAAACAAATCTATCAAGGTGCCCCCAAATTTCTGCTCTCAGCATACAATCAGGCAACTAATGAACCCCCCGGTTACGTCCTAGAGGAGATTAATCAAAATACACCCGAGGATCTGCGCTTTGTCACATATATTTTCAACAATGAAATTACTGCATATCTCCCGGCGAACACTAAAAAAACATATTATCCCCTATCATGACACTGAAGAAACTATATAAAAATAGACATTTGTTGTCAGATCTAAGCACTTCAAAACCTCAGCTTAGAAAAGCAATGCTCAAATATGGCATTGACAATTATTTCATTAATATAATATCTGAAGTTTTTTTAAATTTGACCGTGGGTATTGTATAACTACCAGAAGATGGTAAACACCAGGATTAGCAGCGTCATTTAATTTTATGTACTGGGGTTCCAAAAAATAAAGCAACGAGTTTTAAAAGGAAACGACTTTTTTAGGCAGGTAGTGATTTTTTCACGCTTTCACCGTCAATTATTGCAGGACTTGTAAACAGTTTTCTCTAGATGGTAAAATCCAATAGATATACTCCAATAGAACTCGCTCTCTCACCCGTCGAACACTTTGAGGACAATCTGTGTAAATTCCTCGACAATGAAACTATTGATGATGATAAAAAACTGATTTTACTCCAAGATGCACTTCGCCGAGTGGACAAACACTATCGATCGAAGCCCACTGCTGCTGATCCCAAAAAAGAATCATCTCCTCAAGAATCTACTGCTGCTGCTGGAACACAATTAAAGAAGGACGAATTGTATTAAATTTTATTTAAATTTGTAAATCTATGACCCATATAATATCTTTAAAATTTTACACGACTCCTAACCTATCTCTTGGAAAGTGATCAAATTCAAGTTGAGGGCAATCGAGAAAAGATTATAATTCAGGGCAAGAGCTATAATCGAATTGATTTAATGTATGAAATGGTTACAAATCCTAAAGGAATATTATCATTTGACACTCATATATAAAACTTTATAAATACATTAAACTTCCCCAAAAGTCTTATTGGCAATAGACAAATACTAAAAAAATTAAATGAACATGCATCATCATCCACATTAAAATATAAACAGGAAGAAAAAGAAGATTTTAAATAGATATTGGAAAATACTGGCACACAACTCATAACTAGATAAAACCAAAGACGTATCAAGTCAACGTCACCGTCAAAAACAGTCAATATACAAAAGTGTAATATACCTTACACAACTTCTTTACGTTCAAAATGGCTGACGTTCCGAAAGATGCTTATGAAAATATTGGCGAGGCGGGGAGTTTAAGTTCCTCCACAACTCTTTCCAAAGTCATGAGTGTTCGCACTAAAAGTGTACAAGACTAACTACAAAATGAACCAAGTTACACTCTGCATAGAAATCATAGACTTCGTGCCAATCAATATCGAAAAACTAAAGCCTTTTACCCATTGCATATAATGCAAGCAGATCTCCTGACTCTAGATGAGCTTTAGAGACGTCACAATACACCGTACAAGTACATTCTACTTGCAATCAGGGTTTTTTAGTCGCTATGCATATATAATGCCATTGCGATCAAAGACAGGTGTTGAAGTTGCTCAGGCCATTGAAATTATTCTCGAAAAGGATTCATATAAAAAAAATTCAAACGGATCGCGGTAGTGACTTTGTTAAACCTCATGTTGCAAAAGTACTAGAGAAATATAGTACACTGCTCTATCATAGTCACAGTCCTATAAAGGCTGCATTGGCCGAACGACTGATAAGAACTGTTCTGCTTTTAATTTCAAGATATTTTACATTGAAAAATGTTTCGACTTCTATTCATGATGTTGATAAAATCATGTTAATTTATAAATAATGACCTCATCAATTATTGTCCAACTCTAAAACATTAGAAGTTCGTCATTCGGATCATAATTCAGTAGACATTTTTCTTAAACAGTATTCCAATGAATCAAATGTCAAGAAGGAAAATGATTTCAATGTTGGTGATACTGTTCGAATTAATAGAACAACTAATGTTTTTGAAAAGGGGAATTACCTGTGGTCCACTGAACTTTTTAAAGTGGCAAAAATCCTAGACACTAAACCCATAACTTATCGCCTGCGTGATTCCAAAGATGAAGAGATTCTCGGCGGCTTTTATGACTATGAATTGCAAAAAGTTAAAAATGCTAGTGAAATCTATCAAAATGAAAAGATATTAAAGACATGTGCTCGCGTGGGTAAGAAACAGTTAATTGTTCTGTGGCTAGGATACAACTCTGATTTTGATTCTTGAATCGATGTTGAAGATATTGACAATGCCCCATGATTTATATATAACTTTCATGTCCAACGTTTTCGATCCTCTCTACAATGACTTGAATACGACAAGTGATTTTTGGACAAATCTCTCACACACCATCAAATTTGACGGTGCATATGAAGTGGCCCTTGTTAATTGTATCCTCAAAAATACCTATGAAGTCCTGAGGAAGGATCGTGAGTATAATACAAAAGTTATACCACTTAATAGGAATATGCACAGGGTGGGCTTTACTAACTATGAATGGGTTGAAGCACTTAAATCTAGTGAATATCCACATGTCAGATTGAAATATATTGAATTTGATAACATGGGGGATCTGTTTCTTACAATCCATAGAAAAATCTCATATCTTCAGAATGGTACATTCCATTTTTATTATTCATTGGAACATGATAGGATTTACATTAGCTCACCTGTTGACACTGAAACAATTATTCTCAGTGACAATCTGAAAGATGTTCTTGGCTTTAAACAGAACAAGATCCATGAGAAAAATTCTTGCACCGTTTACGGGATGGATCAAGTTGTTCTTGCTGAATATTCATCTGGTTTTGCCTTGGAATCTTGCATATTTCTCTACGCATCCTTTATGGAAACGTCGAGAGTCGGTACTTCAAATTCCACCCTCCTACGTTATCTTGAACGAAAAACAACTCATGAACTTGTTCATCACTATAATATAAAGCATCTTCAGTATGTTCCTGTAAACACTTCATATTTGGAACTCTGTCAGTTAACACTAAGAAGTGGATTGGATGATCCTCTAGCAATAACAAAAGGCTTAGCCGTGATTACATGTCATTTTTGACCCATTGCCAACGACGACGGTGAATTAACCTAAAAAATAAACAAAAGAAGAATTCCATTTGTCTGTCACAATATCGATTGTTATCTTGGTGCTTTGAGTCAACGTCAAATAGACAATGGATTAGACTAGTACAAGGGGCGTACTACAATGTCTTACTATGGTCGTTGTAGCTGGTTTGCTAGACTATTTCGTTCTGCACTGACCCTTGCCAGAAAATATCTTGTACCTGCTGCATCAAATTTTACTGCCTCCACACTATATGACTGGGGGTCGGGCAAGAATTTCAAGGAGAGTGTTAAGGAAAATATTAGATCTTCAGCAAGAGCCGTTGGTAAACAATTAAAATCTCGAAAAAATGGGGAGGAATTGAAAAGGATGCGTTCGCGTCATTCACTCATCAGTCTCCACCCAGGCAGTAAGCAAAGGACATCAACAAGGACTTTGAGAAATAAAACAAAGAGGACCAATAAGCCGCAGACGAAGAAAAAGAAAAAGATTGTTAGATAAAAGAAGGATTTCTTCTCTTAAGATGACTTATCTCCCCCACAAGGAATAATATCCATCAATCAGGTCCTCATTGAATCTATTCAATGCTGAAAATGTTGATGTCAGTGTCAAGTATGGCTACTATGAACAATTTCACCCCCAACACCCCCTCTCGGAAAATATACACTTTCAAATATTTTCCAATGAAGACTATTTCATTGATTTGTCATCAACATTTATTGATTTAAATATTGTGGTGAAGAAAAAGTCAGATAATACAACTCCAACTGCCGGCGATGGTCTCTCCTATGAAAACTGTATTCTACACAACCTATTCAAACAAATTTATGTATTTATTAATGGGACATTTGTGAGCACTAGAAATAATTTATCCAACTATGCAAGATACATACAATTTATGATGATGACGCCAAAGGCGTACAAGGAGATGAGAGGACAATCATTGGGCTATGAATATCGAACAGGTGTTGATACTGACGGTGATTTGACTACTTCAGTGACCCAGTAGTATCATCTGGTTGTAAAATTAAATCATAAAATATTCAATATATCCCAATGCCTACCTCCTAATGTCAAGATTGAAATAAAGTTACAGATGGCCCTATCAAATTTCATTTTGAGAAAAACACTTCCTGCAGCACCGGATGCAAATGTTATTATCACATCGGCAATTCTCGACGTCCGAAAACAACAAGTTATGAGCTCTGTTGCATTGGCAGTGGAAAAGCTAAGAGCCAATGGTAGCAAAACTAATCTTCTTATCCCCCATACAATCACCAATCAAAGTCACAGTGCCACCGGTTCTCGTAGCTATAGCGATTCATCATTTATCAATGGAGAAATCCCATCAAAATTGGCTTTTGCCTTTGTGAAGAGTGGCATTTTCGTTGGATCCTGGACTGAATCCCCCCACGATTTTAATTTTTTCGGTCTATCTAGCCTTGTGTGAAAATTGAAGGGTATTCCACTGTACACTCTATCATTTGACAAAAAATCCTATAGAACTCTGTACGAGTTGACCATGCAATCCCTAGATCATGACTCTCAAATGTTTCAAAATGGAATAACCAATTCAATGTTTTCAAAAAATCATGGGGTTATTGTTTTGGACTTTTCAGCCACACAGGATATGAGCATAGTAGGTACCGGGAATGTATGTTTAGAGTGTACAATTGTCGATGCTCTGACTGAGAGTATCACGCTAATATCAATGAGTCAATTTGACATCTATTGGGAAATCACACCCGACGACAGTGTTCTAATAGATCAACCACTATGAGCACAAATAAAACAATCAATACATTGTGTATGGATCCTTACATGTACCAGTACAAGTACTTTAGTATACTTTAGGACTTAAGTAAAAAAATTTCATATGTTAGAACTAGCCTAATCATTGTTAATAGCAGTCCATCGACTTTGAAGACGGGTCATTGGCTTTGCATGTTTCAAACTGTGAAAAACGTCAAATTTTTTGATCCTCTTGGTCTATCGTATGAATTATAAGCGACATACATCAGCAACGTTATTGAAATCAGGGGAGAAACCATTATTCAAAATCAACGAAGAGTGCAGGATTTAACGACTAAGACATGTGGGTTTCATGCACTACTCTTTTTCATATTCAGATGTCGTGGCTACATCTACAAGCAGTTTCTCGACATCTACGTAGACCTGCCTTGATTGAACGACTTTCTAGAGGAGAATATACGTACAAGCGTATTTAATATTGATTTTAGTGCCCTAAGAATAAAATATTTTAAAGATGTATGTGAAATTGTTTATTTCATAAAAAAAAATGTATATACATGATAAAACGACTTTTCTACTCTTTAGATTTCATCCACAACTAAGTATTTGTCGACAACAACTAGTGCAGGCAGATTATCTGAATTCACAGTGTACTGATCCTGATGTAGTGCAATGTCAGGGTCACATTATCTACAGTAGAGTGTGACTTCACTCTTGTCATATCTCTTTGTATAGTCAATGATTCTATTTGCATTCATTCTATAGAATTCAAATGTAATAATTTGCGTATTTGAAGCAATTTCACAAACAGTGGCCTCAAGTGTCGAATCACATTCTTTCACAGCCAAATAGAAATCAGTGGGATTATAGTCATAACACCCAGTGTCTTCACAACAATGGCGTAGAAACAATGTTCTCTTGTTGTTCCAACAGTTGAATCGTTGACCTGGTTCCTCCTCCCAGAAAAATCTAAAACCACGACGATACCAATCTCGTAGCAATAAACTAAAATCATGGTTAGGATTCTTTCCAATAATACCGGTATATGTACTGTCCCACTGCCTGAATTTATCATACTGACAATTGTAGCATTGGTGGCCTCTAGGATGAGAGTCACACACTTCTTCAAGACAGGAATTACAACCTTTAATTTGTATAGTATATCCTCTATGTAATTTACATGGGTTGCATAATCTACATTTTTCATCATACTCCTTAATCATTGTGCAATTCTCACATGATGATGATGACCAGTTGTTCAGTGAGCACATGCATAACGGACATGTATGGAACATTTTGTCATGTGTTGACATTCTCACTGCCACAATGAAACTGAGCTAGCAACATCAAAAAAATTGTCTGAGAGAGATAGAGGAGTAAATCATCCTTGAGCACCATCTTTCTCATGAAAAAAGTCCCAAATTTCTAAACTAATGTTTAAAAGCATATCTACAATATCATTTTGCTGTGTCGTGATCAATATATCAATAAATTGTGTAAATGCAATTCAACCACGATGTAGAAGTTTCATACAATAATCTAATGATGGAGAATCAGTTTTCATTATATCGACAAGCATTCCTCGAGAAAATATCTTCCTTTGAATAGACAACTCTAGAAAACCATCGTCTAAAACTAAATGTTTTTCCATGAGAACTAGACTTCTCATTATTCGATCTTTCTTGAATCAATCAATTTATTAGAGTCCTAACACTCTCGCAAACAGCTTCAGACTAACCAGAGTTTTCTTTTGTACTCGACAAAATGTATGCTAGTCTATTATAGAAAGAAAAAATACAACTTATTTAGAAACATTTTTATGGAACATAATTACAATAATAATAATATTCACTGATGCATTTTGTTCTCATCAATATATTTCGATAGGACATCTAATGCTGACCGAAGTTTATTTATAGGGAGAATATTCACTTTTACAGCAAAACATAGCTGCTCCTCCAGCTTAAATCTGCCTAATAATATAATATATCTCGCATGCATAGTGTCCCATTCAAGAGATAGTCTACAACCAGCAGTTATTTCTACAGCTTCATTAGGTTCTCGTAGATCGTTGCTGCTGCTGCTTTCAGGTCATTCATTAATCTCCAATAGTGTAAATGCATCACTCATTTTTTTTCTCCATTAATATCCTCTCAAATAAACTATTCTCTTTGAATTAAAGTCTTTTACTAATATGAATTGTAAAGAAAACTATTCCTTTATTCAAATCTTAATCACCAATCAAGTTATACTCGTTCCTCTTTGAAAGAGTGTAATGACCTGTAGAATAGAATACCTACCAGAAAAACCTGTTTGGTACGGGGTTTGTACGCAAATTCAAAAGATACACCTTACTTATTTTTTCAGTAAAGTGTAAATTTTGTTCTGGCCTTGGGAAGGCAGGGGGGTTTTGAGCCCAACTTATGTTAATTTCTGCTCGTTTTGAGTTTGACTCGGTTATTTATCGTAATTTCTGTTCGTTTTGGGTTTCATTTATTTATTGATACTGATTTGTGGTAGTTTCACGCTTGGTAGATTATTTGATCTTATTTTTGCTCATTTTTTGTTTAAAGGAGTTCTTTACTTTTCTTTGAAAAACTTATTTTGTGGAAAAAGTTTTTTTTAATTAATTTCTGTTCGTTTTATATTTACATAGTCTTTTCAGGGAAAAAGAAAATAATACTTTAAATCTTTTCGTTTTTTTTTAAGACATTATAGTTTGGCCTGCTATTTTTATGCTGGAGAAAAATTATCAGCAATTTTTAAAAACACGCACCCTTTTAAAAATCTTAAAACAAATAGTAGTGTTTAATTTAGTTTCATACCTCCTCTAGTTGACCTGAAATGGAAAACTTGATACCATTCACAAAAAAATCTGTTTATTTTCTTTGATAGCTTGGATACACTTACGCTGTTTTGATTTGGTTAAATTTTAAGAGCAGAAGTAGCCCCGAAAGTCTGAAAATAATACCCTCTGTCGTTCTTGGGATACTGCTGAAATGCCCTTTTAGGAATTAGCATAAAAACAGTGCATTTTGATGTAATCTTAAGGCATCAATTAGTTTTTAAACATAATGGACAATTGGGGGGATGGGGATGGATGGAGGATTAGTTGTCCTCCAATCACTTTTGACTAATAAAAAGGGTACTAGCCCTTTCTATTTTCATTCCAATGAGCCCTTTTCGAAGTTCCTACGACAACTCCTTCGTACGAAGTGTCCTGATCTAAAAAAAAAAAAAAAAAAAAAAAAAAAAAAAAAAAAAAAACAATATACCCATACCGATCTTTACTATAAAAAATGTCAAGTCTTCCGATCACTTTCGACTATTAAGAAGGGCACTAGGCCTTTCGATTTCCAATCAAGGAACCCTTTTTGACTTTCTACGACAACGCTTACTATAAACACCTTCTATGTCCCCAGGTATAAATTACAAACCTTGCCCTGAGGGCTCGGAGGGGATTGTCATCCTCAAAGACCTAATATCCAGAACTTCCAACTATGTTAAACCATTGATCAGCATACGAGGGGTTGGCAACTTCTTTTGGGTCCAAATACGCCCCACATGGCAGTGCTAGTGTCCATTGACCAATATACCAGGGGTAGGCAACTTCTTTTTGCCTCAGATACACCCCTATGGCAGTGCTAGTATTCGTTGACAAATATAATAACGGTTGGCAACTCCCCTATGGCAGTGCTAGTATCCATTGACCAGTAAACGAGGGGTTGGCAACTCCTTTTGGCTCCAGATACACCCCCTATGGCAATGCTAATACCAATCTAGGAGATACTACTCAAAAGACGAGTGGAAATAAAGTCCAATAGTAATTCAAGTGCAAAGCGAGCACAAATCCCTATCAAACAGTTCGTGGTAACGAACTGTAAGTAAGCAGCGACTCGGCTCAATGGTAACCGAAACTCTAGAAAACGGGTTTTTGATACCAATAGATACATCAAAAAGAATTAGATTTCAATGATAATTTCAAATATATAGCTTTCATCAAGTTTAGTGCTACCCATCAAAAGTTACGCGCCTGAGAAAATTTGGCTGATTTTCAAAAAAAGGGGGAAAGACCCCCTAAAAGTTATAGAACCTTGATGAAAATCACACCATCATATTCAGCGTATCAGAGAACCCGACTGTAGAAGTTTCAAGCTCCTATCTACAAAAATGTGGAATTTTGCAATTTTTGCCAGAAGAAAGATCACGAATGCGTGTTTATTTGTTTTTTTTTTTGTTTTTGTTTTTTTTCCCAGAGGTGATAGTATCGACCCAGTGGTCGTAGAATATCGCGGGAGGACTCATTCGGAACGGAAATTAAAAGTTCTAGTGCCCTTTTTAAGTGACCAAAAAAATGCAGGGCAACTAGGCCCCCTCCCACGCTCATTTTTTTCCCAAAGTCACCTGATCAAAATTTTGAGATAGCCATTTTGTTCAGCAAGGTTGAAAAAATGAGAACTATG
>NC_142814.1:44717413-44726910 GCF_049724085.1 Artemia sp. Qi Xiang Cuo | reverse complement strand
TGTTGATCATTAAAGCCGCGTTTTCAGGCTCAGCGGGTTTGAATAAAATGTTTTGAATAAAATGTTCATATAAAATGGCCTTCAAGGTCAAATTAGCCCCTCAACTGGCTTTTAACTGGGGGCATTTAACTGGAGATTGGAAGTTATAGTGCTCTTTTTAAGATTCAAAAGCGAATTGAGGGCAACCAAAATATTGGGGGAAAATTTGAATTAAATCAAAAGACAATAGGTGCATGTACATTGCTAAAAGAGCGGGGCTTATGAGAGACTGGATGTTTTGGCATTAAAATGCACCCTTTGAGGTATCCCTTTCCCTCCCTAACTACAAAACAATCAGAGAACCCCACTGTAGAAGTTCAAGTGCCTTTTTAAGTTTTGTAATTTGTTCCTACCAACAGATAACATTTGTAAATGGGAAACATACGGACATTTTTCGCGGGGGCGTTTTCTACGGGAGGAGGGGGAGGATTGTCTAAGGGAATTTTCAGTGGGGAGAAAATCTTTTGGAATAATTTCCTTCAACAGGGATGCACTTTCCACGGGCGGGGGTATTTTCCAGGAGGGTATATTGCGCGGGGAGGGAGCATACTTTCCGCGGGGGGAGGGAAGTAAACGTCTAGAACAAATTCTCACAGCCAATTTCGTGGTCACTGATGATGGCGAAGAAAAAATGCACTAAAGAGAACTAATATGTGGGCATCTGACATCGTCTAGAATCATTTCCTGTAATTTTTTCTTTTCTTCACCATCATATGTTTCAAAAATTTCAAATTAAGAACTAATTACGTGACAAAACTTTCAAATTTAAGTAACAGAGAAACTGCTATTAGTTTTTTTTTTCCCTCATCATCTTTACTGGTTATTAAATGAAAAAAAAAGAAGCAAGTTTCTTCAGCTGAAGTAAGGAGCAGCATTAAAGATTAAAACGAATAGAAATTATTCGACATATAAGGGGGGCTGCTTCCTGCTCAATACCCCTATCTTCACGGTAAAGTTTTTAAATACTTTTAAAATACTTCCTTATTCTGATTAAATGTTCCTTGTGTTTGTGAAGCGTTCTTTAAGAATTGGGAAAAAAGGTCTAACTTTAGCATAAAGAGCAGATTGTTGAGAACGAGGCATCCCCCTCATATATGAATAATTTGTGTTCGTTTTAAGTTTTTACGTTGATCCTTGCTTTCAGTTGAAATAACTGTTTTTTTTTTCACTTAATTTCTGTTCATTTTTTAAATAATACCGGGAAAACCGCCCTTTCCCCTCAATGGAAATACCCCTCCCCCAAGAAAAACTCCTCAATGGAAAGTTCTCCTACGTAAAATACTCTTCTTCCCGGGAAATTATCCCAGGAGAATTCCATTTTCACTGCAAATTCCCCCAGACGAAATCTTGCTCATGATTCCGCCTGAAAAATTCTCCTTAGCATACTCTCATTCAAAAACACAATTGATTTTTATTTAATTTCTGATTGTTTTTTAATTCATACCGGATATCTGGTCTACGTGGGACTTTTTTTCCCGGAATTTGCTGAAAAAGCCTCAAAAAGCACATCTTTATGCAATTATTTTTTAAACTTTCAGTTAGCCACCAGATAATATAGGGGAAGGGGTAGGAAGAATTTCTCTTTGAGATAACCCTTAACTCTCAGGAATATCTATACACTAAGTCAGTAATATGTGCACTATAGAGTGACAGAAATATCTTAAAGGGCGCTTGTTTAAGGATGATTCATTAAAAAAACTTTTTCCACAAAATAAGTTTTTCAAAGAGAAGTAAAGAACTCCATTAAACTAAAAATGAGCAAAAATAAAATCAAATAATCTACCAGGCGTGAAACTACCACAAATCAGCATCAATAAATAAATGAAACCCAAAACGAACAGTAATTACAATAAATAACCGAGTCAAACTCAAAACGAGTAGAAATTAACAAGAGTAAGGCTTGAAACCCCTATGCCCTTCCCAAGGCATATTTGAATTGTATATTTAGTAATCAAATTGTTGATATTATTTGATTTGTTAAAGTTATGAAAGTAAAAACATTTATATTTTTTCAGTAAAGTGCAAACTGTTAAAGTTATTTTTTGCTCGTTTTGAATTTGACTCGGTTATTTATTGTAATTACTGTTCGTTTTGGGTTTCATTTATTTATCGATGCTGATTTGTATTAGTTTCACGCTTGGTAGATTATTTGATTCTGTTTTTGGTCATTTTTGGTTTAATGGAGTTCTTTAGTTTTCTCTGAAAAACTTATTTTGTGGAAAAAGTTTTTTTTAATTAATTTCTGTTCGTTTTATATTGACATTGGCTTTTCAGGTAAAAAGATAATAATACTTTAAATCCTTTGGTTTTTTTAGGACTTTATAGTTTGGCTTGCTATTTGTATGCTGGGGAAAAATTTTCAGCAATTTTTAATAACATACACCCTTTTAAAAAATCTGGACACAAATAGTAGTGTTTAATTTAGTTTCATACCTCCTCTAGTTGACCTCAAATAGAAAACTTGATACCATTCGCAAAAAAATCTGTTTACTTTATTTGATAGCTTGGAAACACTTACGCTATTTTGAATTGGTTAAATTTTAAGAGCAGAAGTAGCCCCGAAAGTTTGAATATAATGCCCTCAGACGTTCTTGGGATGACTGAGATGCCTTATTGGTAATTAGCATTAAGACAGTGCATTTTGATTTAATCTTAAAGCAACATTTATTTTTTAAACATAATGGGCAAATGGGAGGGTGGGCGTTGGAGGGGGACTAGTTGCCCTCCAATCACTTTCGACTATTAAAAGGGCATTAAACGAGGTTACTTTGAACTAAAAGTACCTTTTTTCTCCTTTATTTCGCAATAAATTTTGTAAACGGTAACATAACAACCTAGAAACACATTTCCATATGTATTCATAATTCGACGTGTTTCGGAAAATGGTCAGAGTGAGCGAAGCGTTAGTCACTATCCAATCATTTTCAACTATTAAAAAAGGCACTAGCCCTTTCAATTTCCAATTGAATGAGCCCTTTTGAAGTTTCTACGACAACACTTTCAATAAAAACTTTAAATACCCCCAGGGCATAACTTACAACCCTTGCCTTAAGGGCTGTGGGGGGAGGGGTTGTCATCCTCAAACACCTAATTTCCAGAACTTTCAACTACGTTGAATAAAATGGCTATCTAAAATTTTTATTGGATGTATTTAGGGAAAAGGTGGGCGTGAGAGGGGGGTTAGTTGCCCTCCAATCACTTTCGACTGTTAAAAGGGCACTAGCGCTTTGATTTTCCAGTTGAATGAACCTTTTTTGGAGTTTCTACGACAATGCCTTCTTTGAAAACCTTATATGCCCCCAAGGCATAACTTAAACCCCTTGCTCTGAGGGCTGTGGGGGATTGTCCTCCTAAAAACATATTTTCTATCAGGAAATCAACTTTGCTGAACATAATGGCTATCTCAAAATTTTGATCGGATGTGTTTGTGGGAAATGATGGAAATGGGGCGGGGGGGGGGGCTAGTGGCCCTCCAATCACTTTCGAATATTAAAAAGGGCACTAGCTCTTTGAATTTCCAATCGAATGAACATTTTTTGAAGTTTCCATGACAACGCCTTCTATAAAAACCTTATATGCCCCAGGGCATAACTTAAAACCCTTGCCCTGAGGGTTGTGGGGAAGTGTCCTCCTCAAAAACATATTTTCTATCTGGAAATCAACTACGCTGAACAAAATGGCTACCTAAAAATTTTGATTTGATGTGTTTGGGGGAATGATGGGCGTGGGGGGCTAGTTGCCCTCCAATCACTTTCGACTCTTAAAAAGGGTACTAGCCCCTTGAATTTCCAATCGAATGAGGCTTTTTTGAAGTATCTATGACAACGCCTTCTATAAAAACCTTATATGCCCCCAGGGCATAACATAAAACCCTTGTCCTGAGGGTTGTGGGGGAGTGTCCTCCTCAAAACATATTTTCTATCTGGAAATCAAATACGCTGAACAAAATGGCTATCTCAAAATTTTAATTGGGTGTGTTTGGGGGAATGATGAGCGTGGGGGGGGGG
Organism: Artemia sp. Qi Xiang Cuo; assembly: GCF_049724085.1. NCBI lineage: Eukaryota > Metazoa > Arthropoda > Branchiopoda > Anostraca > Artemiidae > Artemia > Artemia sp. Qi Xiang Cuo. The sequence goes on along the minus strand of NC_142814.1, from coordinate 44,722,864 downwards.
GCTAGTTGCCCTCCAATCACTTTCGACTATTAAAAAGGGCACTAGCCACTCCAATTTCCAATCGAATGAGTCCCTTTTGAAGTTTCTTGGACAACTCCTTCGATACGAAAAGCCCAGATATGGAGAAAAAAAACACATTGTGCCCACATCGTTCTCCAATCCTCCAATCAATTTCGACTATCAAAAAGGGCTAACGCCCTTTGAATTTCCAATCGAATGAGCCTGCTTTGAAGTTTCTACGACAACGCCTTCTATAAAAACCTTATATGCCCCCAGGGCATAACTTAAAACCCTTGCCCCGAGGGTTGTGGGGAGTCTCCTTCTTAAAAAGATATTTTCTATCTGGAAATCAGCTACGCTGACAAAATGCCTATCTCCAAATTTTGTTTGGATGAGTTTGGGGGAATTATGGGCGTGTGGGGGGGGGGGCTAGTTGCCCTCCAATCACTTTCGACCATTAAAAGGGCTCTAGCCATTGAATTTCCAATCGAATGAACCTTTTTTGAAGTTTCTACGACAACGTCTTCTATAAAACCTTATATACCCCCAGGGCTTAACTTAAAACCCTTACCCTAAGGGTTTTGGGGGAGTGTTCTCCTCAAAAACCGATTTTCTATCTGGTAATCAACTACGTTGAACAAAACGGCTATCTCACAATTTTGATTGGATGTGTTTGGGGGAAACATGGGCGTGGGGGGGCTAGTTGCTCTTCAATCCCTTTCGACTATTAAAAAGGGCACTAGCCTTTTGAATATCCAATCGAACGAGGCTGTTTTAAAATCTCTAAGACAACGCCTTCTCTAAAAACCTCATACGCCCCCTGGGCATAAATTAAAACCTTTGCTCTGAGGGGTTTGGGGGAGTCTCCACCTCAAAAACACATTTTCTATCTTGAAATAAATACGCGTAACAAAATGCCTATTTCAAAATTTTGATTGGATGTGTTTGGGGGAATGATGGGCGTGGAGGGGGGGGGCTAGTTGACCCTCCAATCACTTTCGACTATTAAAAAGGACACTAGCCCTTTGAACTTCCAATCGAATGAGCAGTTTTTGAAGTTTCTACGACAACACCTTCTATAAAAACCTTATATGCTCTAGGGCACAACTTAAAATGATTTCCCTAAAGGTTGTGAGGGGGTTTCCTCCTCAAAAATACATTTACTATCTTGAAATCAATTACGCTGAACAAAATGGCTATCTAAAAATTTTGATTGGATGTGTTTGGGAAATAATGGGCGGGGGGGGGGGCTAGTTGCCCTCAAATCACTTTCGACTATTAAAAAGGGCACTAGCCCTTTGAATTTCTAATCGAATTAGCCTGTTTTGAAGTTTCTACGACAACACCTTCAATAAAAACCTTATATACCCCCAGGGCATAAGTTAAAACCCTTACCCTGAGGGTTATGGGGGAGTTTCCTCCCCAAAAACATATTTTCTATCTGGAAATGAACTACGCTGAACAAAATGGCTATCTCACAATTTTGATTGGATGTGTTTGGGAGAATGATGGGCGTGGGGGGGGGGCTAGCTGCCCCCCAATCACTTTCAACTATAAAAAAGGGCACTAGCCCTTTGAATTTCCAATCGAATGAGCCTGTTTTGAAGTTTCTACGACAACGCCTTCTATAAAAAACCTTATATGCCCCCAGGGCATAACTTAAAACCCTTGCCCTGAGGGTTGTGGGGGAGTGTCCTCCTCAAAAACACATTGTCTATCTGGAAATCAACTAAGCTGAAATAAATGGCTATCTCAAAATTTCGATTGGACGTGTTTGGGGGAATGATTGGCGTGAAGGGGGGGGGGCTAGTTGCCCTTCAATAACTTTCGACAATTTAAAAGGGCTCTAGAACTCTTGATTTCCAATCGAATGAGCCCTTTTTGAAGTCTCTACGACGACCCCTTCCATACGAAGTGTCCTGCTTTAAAGAAAAAAAACAACTGTACATTGTGTCAACATTGATCTTATATGCCCTCTGGGCATAACTTAAAACCCTTGCCCCGAGGGTTGTGGGGGAGTGTCCTCCCCCAGAGAGCAAAATGGCTCTCTCAAAATTTTGATTGGATGTGTGTGGGGGAATGAGGAGCGTGGGGGGCTAGTTGCCCTCCAATCACTTTCGACTATTAAAAAGTGCACTAGCCCTTTGAATTTCTAATTGAATTAGCCTGTTGTGAAGTTTCTACGACAACGCCTTCTATAAAAAACTTATATACCCCCAGGGCATAACTTAAAACCCTTACCCTGAGGGTTATGGGGGAGTTTCCTCCCCAAAAACATATTTTCTATATGGAAATCAACTACGCTGAACAAAATGGGTATCTCAAAATTTTGATTGGATGTGTTTGGGGGAATTATGGGCGTGGGGGGGGGGGCTAGTTGCTCTCCAATCCATTTCAACTATTAAAAAGGGCACAAACCCATTTAACTCCCAATCGAAAGAGTCTTTTTTGAAGTTTCTACGACAACACCTTCTATAAAAACCTTATATGCCCCCAGGGCATAAATTAAAACCCTTGCCCTGAGGGTTGTGGGGGAGTGTCCTCCTCAAAAACACATTGTCTATCTGGAAATCAACTAAGCTGAAATAAATGGCTATCTCAAAATTTCGATTGGACGTGTTTGGGGGAATGATTGGCGTGAAGGGGGGGGGCTAGTTGCCCTTCAATAACTTTCGACAATTAAAATGGGCTCTAGAACTCTTGATTTCTAATCTAATGAGCCCTTTTTTAAGTCTCTACGACGACCCCTGCCATACGAAGTGTCCTGATTTAAATAAAAAAAAAACAACTGTACATTGTGTCAACATTGATCTTATATGCCCTCTGGGCATAACTTAAAACCCTTGCCCCGAGGGTTGTGGGGGAGTGTCCTCCCCCAGAGATCAAAATGGCTCTCTCAAAATTTTGATTGGATGTGTTTGGGGGAATGATGGGCGTGGGGGGCTGGTTGCCCTCCAATCACTTTCGACTATTAAAAAGGGTACTAGCCCTTTAAATTTGCAATCGAATGAGGCTGTTTTGAAGTTTCTAAGACAACGCCTTCTATAAAAACCTTATATCCCCCCAGGGCATAACTTAAAACCCTTGCCCTGAGGGTGGTGGGGGAGTGTCCTCCTTAAAACATATTTTCTATCTGGAAATTAAATACGCTGAACAAAATGGCTATCTCAAAATTTTGAGTGTATGTATTTGGGGGAATGATGGGCGTGGAGGGGGGGGGGCTAGTTGCCCTCCAATCACTTTTGACTATTAAAAAGGGCACGAGCCCTTTGTATTTCCAATCGAATGAGCCTTTTTCGAAGTTTCTACGACAACTCCTTCGATACGAAGTGCCCAGGTATGGAGAAAAAAAAAACACATTGTGCCCACATCGTTCTCCAATCCTCCAGTCAATTTCGACTATCAAAAAGGGCAAACGCCCTTTGAATTTCCAATCGAATGAGCCTGCTTTGAAGTTTCTACGACAACGCCTTCTATAAAAACCATATATACCCCCAGGGCATAACTTAAAACCCTTGCCCCCAGGGTTTTGGGGAGTGTCCTCCTCAAAAAGATATTTTCTATCTGGAAATCAGCTACGCTGACAAAATGCCTATCTCAAAATTTTGATTGATTGTGTTTGGGGGAATGATGGAAATGGGAGGGGGGCTAGTTGCCCTCCAATCACTTTCGACTATTAAAAAGGGCACTAGATCTTTAAATTTCCAATCAAATGAGCTTGTTTTGAAGTTTATAAGACAACGCCTTCTTTAAAAACCTTATATGCCCCCAGGGCATAACTTAAAACCCTTTCTCTGACGGTTGTGGGGGAGTGTCCTCCACAAAAACATATTTTCTATCTGGAAATCCACTACGCTGAACAAAATGGCTATCTCAAAATTTTGATTGGATATGATGGGTGGAATGAAGGGCGTGGGGGGCTAGTTGCCCTCCAATCACTTTCGACTATTAAAAAGGGCACTATCCCCTTGAATTTCCAATTAAATAAGGCTGTTTTGAAGTTTCTACGACAACGCCCTCTATAAGACCTTATATACCCCCAGGGCATAACTTAAAGCTCTTGCCCCGAGGGTTGTGGGGGAGTGCCTCCTCAAAACATATTTTCTATCTGGAAATCAAATACGCTGAACAAAATGGCTATCTCAAAATTTTGATGGGGTGTGTTTGGAGGAATGAGAGGCCCTTTGAATTTTCAATCAAATGAGCCTGCTTTGAAGTTTCTACGACAACGCCTTCTATAAAAACCTTATATGCCCCCAGGGCATAGCTTAAAACCCTTGTCCCGAGGGTTGTGGGGAGTGTCCTCCTCAAAAAGATATTTCCTATCTGGAAATCAGCTGCGCTGACAAAATGCCTATCTCAAAATTTTGATTGGATGTGTTTGGGGGAATGATGTTCGTGGGGGGGCTAGTTGCCCTCCAATCAATTTCGACTATCAAAAAGGGCAAGCACCCTTTGAATTTCCAATCGAATGAGCCTGCTTTGAAGTTTCTACGACAACGCCTTCTATAAAAATCTTATATGCCCCCAGGGCATAGCTTAAAACCCTTGCCCCGAGGGTTGTGGGGAGTGTCCTCCTCAAAAAGATATTTTCTATCTGGAAATCAGCTACACTGACAAAATCCCTATCTCAAAATTTTGATTGGATGTGTTTGGGGGAACTATGGGTGTGGGTGGGGGGCTATTTGCCCTCCAATCACTTTCTATTATTAAATTGGGCACTAGCACTTTTAATTTGCAATAGAATGAGTCTTTGTTGAAGATTCTACAACAATGCCTTCTATTAAAAACCTTATATAGCCCCAGGGCATAGCTTAAAAGACTTGCCCTGAGTGTTGCTAGAGAGTGTCCTCCTTAAAATCCTATTTTTTATCTGGAAATTAAGTACGTTGAACAAAATGGCTATCTCACAATTTTGATTGGATGTGTGAGGGGGAAAGATGGGCGTAGGGGGGTGGGGCTAGTTGTCCTCCAATCCCTTTCGACTATTAAAAAGGATACTAGCCCTTTGAATTTCCAATCGAATGAGCGTTTTGTGAAGTTTCTGCGACAACACCTTCTATAAAAACCTTATATGCCCCCAGAGCATAATTTAAAACCCTTGCCCTGAGGGTTTTGGGGGAGTGTCCTCCTCAAAAACACATTTTCTATCTTGAAATTAACTACGCTGAACAAAATTGCTATATAAAAATTTTGAGTGGATGTGTTTGGGGGAGTGATGGACGTGGAGGGGGGCTAGTTACCTTACCCTCCAATCCCTTTCGACTATTAAAAAGGGCACTAGCCCTTTGAATTTCCAATCGAATGAGCCTTTTTCGAAATTTCTACGACAACACCTTTTATAGAAACAATACTTGCCTCCGAGGCATAACTTAAAACCATTTCACAGAGGGTTTTGAAGGAGTGTCCTCCTCAAAAACACATTTACTATCTTGAAATCAATCACGTGTG
>NC_142814.1:44664913-44712413 GCF_049724085.1 Artemia sp. Qi Xiang Cuo | reverse complement strand
GTGTTAACAATGGAAGTACCACATAAAAAGAGGAAAAAAGATGACAGTACTTTGGATACTGCTGCTCCCTATTTGTGTACCGGGTATGATGTTTTTATGACCCACGAACCATGTGTTATGTGTGCCATGGGGCTTCTGCATTCTAGAGTCAAACGATTATTTTTTGAAAATACGTCAGAAAATGGAGCGTTGGTGACAAAAGTGATGCTTCACACATTAAATGGTATTAATCATAGGTTTGGTGTATTCTTTGGAAAAATACAATCCGATTAACATCATAACGTTTTTTTTTCGTAGCTATATATACTGCCATTTATATGTAAAAGACATGTCCAAGTTATGAATTTTATTTAATGATAATAATTCCCAGAATTATCAAGAAGTGTACTCAAGGCTATTATCATAGGCAGCGCAATAGCGCTGCCAAAGTAAAGAACGATGTGGGCACAATGTATTTATTTTTTCGTGGTCTTAAACCAGGGCACTTCGTATTGAAGGAGTTGTCGTAGAAACTTCGAAAAGGGTTCATTCGATTGGAAATTGGAGTGGCTAGTGCCCTTTTTAATAGTCGAAAGTTGTTGGAGGGCAACCATTCCCCCTCCACGCCCATCATTCCCCGAAACACCTCCAGTCAAAATTTGATGATAGCTGTTCTTTTCTGCGCAAATAATGTTTAGATAAGAATCATGTTTTCTAGGGGGTTACTCCCCAACAACCCTCAGGGAATGAGTAGTCCGCTACACCTTGGGGTATATAAGAGCGATGTTTGAACACGGTACTATGTATTATTTTTTTTCCTTTAGACCATGGCCCTTCATACCGAAGAATTTGTCATAGAAACTTCGAAAAGGGCTCATTCAATTGGAAATTGGAGTGGCTTGTGCCCTTTTTAATAGTCAAAAGTGATTGGAAGGCAACTAACACCCCTTCCACGCCCACCATTTCCTGAAACACATCCAATCAAAATTTTAAGATAGCCATTTTATTCAGAGTAGTTGATTTCCACATAGAAAATATGTTTTTGAGGAGGTCACTCCCCCCCACAACCCTCAGGACAAGGGTTTTAAGTTATGCCCTGGGGGCATATAAGGTTTTTATAGAAGGCGTTGTCGCAAAAACTTCAAAGACTCATTCGATTGGAAATTCAAACGGCTAGTGTCCTTTTTAATTGTCGAAAGTGATTGGAGGGCAACTAACCCCCCTCTCACGCCCACCTTTTCCCCAAACACATCCCATCAAAATTTTGAGATAGCCATTTTATTCAACGTGGTTTAAAGGTCGGGAAATTAGGTCTTTGAGGATGACAACCCCTTACAGCCCTCAGGGCAAAGGTTCTAAGTTATGCGCTGGGGGCATATAAGGTTTTTATAGAACGCTTTGTCGTTGAAAATTCAAAAAGGGCTCATTCGATTGGAAATTGAAATGGCTAGTGCCCTTTTTAATAGTAGAAATTGGAAGGCATCTAACACCCATTCCACGCCCACCATTTCCCCAAGCACATCCAATCAAAATTTTTAGATAGTCGTTTTGTTCCACGCAGTTTAAAGTTCAGGAAATTATATCTTTGAGCAGCACACTCCCCCCACAGTCTTCAGGGCAAGGGTTGTAAGTTATGCCCTGGGGGCATATAAGGTTTTTCTTTAAATCTTTGTCGTAGAAACTTGAAAAAGGGCTCATTCGATTGGAAATTCAAAGAGCTAGTGCCCTTTCTAACAGTCAAAAGTGATTTGAGGGCAACTAACCCCCCTCTCACGCCCACCTTTTCCCCTGACACATCCAATTGAAATTTTTAGATAGCCATTTTATTCAACGTAGTTGAAAGTTTTGGAAATTAGGTCTTTAAGGATGACACCCCCCCCCCCCCTCCCATAGCCCTCAGGGCAAGGGTTGTAAGTTATGCCCTGGGACCATATAAGGTTTTTACTGAAAGCGTTGTCGTAGAAACTTTAAAGGGGCTCATTTGATTGGAAATCGAAAGGGCTAGTGCCATTTTTAGTGGAAAGGGATTGGAGAGCGACTAACACCACTCTCACGCCCACCTTTTCCCCAAACACATCCAATCAAAATTTTGAGATAACCATTTTGTTTCACGTAGTTAAAAGTTCTGGAAATTAGATCTTAGAGGATGACAACCACCCTAACAACCCTTAGGGTAAGGGTTGTAATTTATGCCCTGGGAGCATATAAGATGTTTATAGAAAGCATTGTGGTCGTAGAAACTTGAAAAATGGCTCATTCGATTGGAAATCGAAAGTCCTAGTGCCCTTATTAATAGTCGAAAGTGATTGGAAGTCTTGACATTTTTATTGTAAAGATCGATGTGGGTATATGTATTATTTTTGTTGTTGTTGTTTTTTTAGACCAGGGCACTTTGTATCGAAAGAGTTGTCGTGGGAACTTCGAAAAGGGCTCATTCGATTGAAAATAGAAAGGGCTGATGCCCTTTTTAATAGTCGAAAGTGTCAGGGTAAAATATATACCCTGAATGTGTATATAGGGGTGGGGGTAAAATTCGTTTCCGGCAAAAATGATTAATATATTTAGAAAGAGCATAAAAAAAGGCATTGAGTGGTATATTCACTTTATTCGTAAGTCAATAATATGATTTGGTAAAAATTTACCGAAATATGTTTTTTACTCCATACCTTTGCTCAATCCTGAGTTTATGCCCTGTACTCATTCCTTAAAGTTTTATTCACCTAACTCAGCAACTTTGTAAGGTAGCAAGAAGCTCCTCAACTAGAACTTTACTCAAATATGGAATAGGAGACATATCTAGCCTATTAAAGTCTATTGACTTTGCTTGTTGAGGATTTGGGGCGTCCTGGTGTAGATGCTCCCGGTGTAGGATTTCTTTTCTATGCAATATTCTTTGGTTTAGGATTCCGGGGCGTCCCGGTGTAGATGCTCCTGGTGTAGGATTTCTTTTCTGGGCAATATTCTTTGGTTGAGGATTCCGGGGCGTCCCGGTGTAGATGCTACTCAATTTGCTCCCTGTAAACGCCATGCTTGAATGACTGTATTATCACCTAAAGTTTCATTATGCAAATGTGAAAGGATCGCTAGTTACATTTTGTTTTTAACATGTATTATATTTAATATATTGTTGTAATATAATGTTACTATATTTTTTATATTTTTGTTACTATATCGTATGTATGTGTTAGACACACTCTTACTCTTGTAATTTTTAGTGTGTATGCAATTCTTTATTGTCTGATGAAATTCTAAATGTTTTAATTTTATGCAAGTAAATGTCTTTGATGCCCGTTGGAGAGGAAAGGGGTAGATAATTCAAATGAATGTACCTTCTCCTGTCTTAGTTCAGGTGAGAGATCAGCTACTGATTTACATGACAACCTTATTGCAAAATAACTGCCTTCTCTTAGTCGCTAGAACACGATTGTTTGATCAACAGTGTCGGACCAAAAAAGATTGTTGACCAATAATGCTTATTAATAACGTCGCCAGAAAAGACGTTAGTATATATGTTGCCGTGAATGTCAAAAATCTGGTTAATGCCAACATTCACTGATGAATGTCCGAAATTCCTTTTGCTCTGCTTGGATTCAATTAGCTTTGCGACTCAGCCTTTTTAGTTTTATGCAGTGCTATGATGGCAAATGCTAGGTTAGATTATGTTAGTTTGGGTTAAATTTGGTTATTAATATCAGAAATTGGGTTAAAAACCTAATATAACCTAACCTGTCATCCTCAAACCTTGCATTAAATTAAAAAAGTTGACTGATAATGCTGACTAAATCCAAGCTAAAAGAAGGTATTTCGGACATTCACGGTAACATATTTCGCTAGTTTTTCACCTACATTTTATTTATTTTTAATTTGGAGCCCGCTACTACCTAAAACTGCTGCTCAGTAAGGATTAAAAATCCTTGATTCAAATTTAAATTCCGAATTCCTGCTTGAAAAGAAACAAAGACGTGATTCTCCTTAACCAATTCAAACGTGTTGTATATTTTTTTTCCCTAGTTTCTTTGTCGCTTGTTTGACCTTACTTGTTATAACTTATAAAAAATCAAAATCAGAAAACCGACCTAAAAACAAAGAGAAATGATACAAGTCGAACGAATATCTCAGGGGAGGGTGTTCAGATTTGTCCCCCTCCCCCTGGATACGGCCTTGATTATAAGTTGTCTATTTCTTCTTCTTCCATTCAAAATTACGGACATTTCAGTCAAGGCTTTTTGGTCCTCTTCCTTTTCACGGTCTAGGTATAACGTGTCCAACTATTTAAGTTACTGCAGTTTATATGTCTTGAAGTGACGCCATGGACTCCCGGCACTAAATGAGCCTGGTGTCTTTTTCCTGGTCGATACTCCTAGTGATGATTTGACCTGATCGCCTTTTTACTAAGTTCTACAATGTGATGTTTTCGAGCAACTCTAGATATGTGTTTGTTTTCAATTAACTCCTTGGACTCCTGGTACTGGATTTGCCTGGTGTATATTTCGAGGTCAATATTCTTTGAGATGATTTGGCCAGCCAGCCTTTTTTCGGAGGTTTATAGTTTGGGGTGTTTGAGGCACTCTAGCTTTTTATATGTTTTGTCCTTTGACTCCTGGTACTGGATTAGCCTGGTGTATATTTCGAGGTCAATATTCTTAGTGATGATGTGGCCTGCCAGGCTTTTTACTGAGGGTTGCAGTTTGTGGTGTTTGAGGAACTTTAGCAGTTTGTATGTCTTGAAGTGACTCCTTGGACTCCTGGTACTGGATAAGCCTGGTGTATATTTCGAGTCCAATATTCTTTGGGATGATGTGGCCAGATAGGTTTTTTACTGGTGGTTGTAGTTTGAGGTGTTCGAGGCACTCTAGCTGTTTATTTTGAAGAGTGCATTGTGTAGGTTTGGAATGGGAGGCCGTTCATGATTTTTCATACAAACGTATATAAATGCATATAAATATATATTACATTCAAATAATCAATCGTCAATGGTTTTAGTTTTTTATGGTGCAAGATTTCCAATATAGGAATGACTGTGTTAGGTCAGTAGCCTCACGGGTGTGAGGCCAGTAGCATTTGAGATTTGATAAGAGAAAGCCAGCAGGCTGAGGCCATTTGAGCCTGCATGGATTATATGGGATATTTTAGAGTAATATTTGGTGGAAATTGAAGATAAATTTGTTTTTTGTATTTATCGAATGGGCCTCTGATAATATCCATCGAGAAATGTCTCTTAGGGGGATGTGTCTCCTACTTTGCTGGCCAATGCTGAAGAAATCTTTGCAATTTCATCTGCAGGGTGAGGGTAAACCTTGGTGCCCTCGTATTAGGAATGAGTATTGACTATTGTTGTTCTTTGAAACGCTTCCTAAAATGAAAATCTTTGAAATAGACTATTCAAAAACCGTATAGATTGAAAAGGAATGGAGGCTGGAATTGCGAATTTCGCACTCAAATATCGTCATTAACCCGGGTCATGCTATTCTGGATTCGCATTATTTTTAGGTTAAAGAATGGAATAAATAGTGAAAACTAGCGAGAACCTGGCCTCTATTCGTTTTCCTGTCCTAAGCAAAAGACAGTGTATTTCTAACGTTGTACTATCTATCCTGGTTACCTAGTTCAGATGGCATTCATGTATAATCGGTAACCGACAAATTAGATGCCTCAAAATACGAAGTAAAATTCATTATAGTTTATTTATCAGTCGATGATTTTTCTTTTTTCATTCAGGTACGAGAGGAGGAATTTTTCTATTGGGGGGGTGGGCAGATTTGAGAAAGGCAAGAACGTCGAACTATGTGAAGAAAATAACGAACTGTCGAGAATGCATCTTAATTAATATACGAGAATTCAGATAGGAGAAGGTAACTCCCCCCTTGCTCTGTGTACCCAGGAGAATGAGCCCCTATATACTTCTTTTACGTGCTAAAAGATAGCTTAGATCTGAAGAGGAAGAAGTCATGTTGAACCAAAAACTATCTAGGCCAAAATTTCTTGTCGGGCCAGAAGCATCAGAATATCCTGTCGGAACAGGACATTCTTAGTGTGGGGTTAGTGTTTGGGAATGAGCCCCTACATAATTATTTTGCGTTCTAAAAGATAGCTTATATCTGAAGAGGAAGAAGTCATGTTGAACCAAAAACTCTATCTTGGTCAGAATGTCCTGTCGGGCCAGAAGCGCCAGAATATCCTGTCGGAACAGGACATTCTTAGTGTGGGGTTAGTGTGTGGGAATGAGCCCCTACATAATTCTTTTGCGTTCTAAAAGATAGCTAATATCTGAAGAGGAAGAAGTCATGTTGAACCAAAAACTATCTGGGCCAGAATGTCCTGTCGGGCCAGAAGTGCCAGAATGTCCTGTCGGGACAGGACATTCTTAGTGTGGGATTAGAATACGGTTGCCTCTAAAGATATGTGTGGTGATCCTTTAAATTATAGTTGAGGTTGTAAAAGAAACTTTGAAATTGAAATATATTTTGAAATGAACAAATTGGTAAAAAGATAAACCCATATGTCATAGAATTTAATTCTGGCACAGAATTCACTCTTTTTTCGTGGTCTCAACCAATGGCATTAATTGGGGCGGAGAGAGGGTGTTTGCCCCTCTTAGATTTCGGAAATAACTTTTTAGGGGTGTTTTCATTTAAAAATGCCAAAAAAAAATTGCCCTCTTCCTAAATAATTAAGAATACATTTTGTCGCTAACTTCCACGTTTAGTAATTATATTTATACATATACATAGATTCCCTTCTCAGTCTTCAAATGGTATTACTACTCTTACACTTTTTCGAAATTTGGTTGTGTCTTGTAAAAGATATACCGCTGATAAACCAATCTTAACCTTAGTAACGGGATGGTTAACTAATGTCTGAAATGTGGGCGCTTCTAATGTGGCACTGTTTACCTTACAGAATTTTCGGAAGCACATGCATAGAAGTTATATATTTTATGTAGAAATTAAAACGTTTGTTAGAAAAATGTTAGAAAAAAAAATGCTAGATTGCCTCTGCATCCCTTAGAAGACTTTTTTATTGCAAGGTTAAATCTGTAAATTTGGAAATTATATAGAAGGCTAATTGCTAAGGTTTTCATGCTACTTCAGTTAGTTTTGTCTTACAACTAGATTTTGGCCGATCGTTTCTAACTCAGTTTTACTGTTAGTGTATTCGATCGCGGAAAGACCCTTAGTGTAAGGTGAAATCAAGTCTCAGTCCCTGCTAAGAACAAAAATTGGATATCCGCTTTTAATGTCTTTCTATTTGGTTTCTCGTATATTAACTGTTTCTATGGTTAAGTAAGAATTATAAATTATGTTGTTTGTGATAGTAGTATCCTAGTAGCTTTGATCCAATTTGAATCGTTTTTATATTTGATGCTGTTTTTTTATAACGAATCTGATGTATGGAATATCCATACCGGAAAGGGCCATGTATGTGAATTTGTCTTGTGACTAGAAATTCGGTGTTTATTCATTTGATAAAGAAAGATTTACTCATAATGCATTAATATGAAATAAGTACATGGCACTAATCCCCATCAAGGCTCCTTGACCTTTAAAAGAGGGGGAAGACACGTGATTCAGTTCAAAATTATCTCAGAAAAGCGAAGATTATAAGATCAAGGATTAAATAAAATAATTCAAAAATTTTTTGATATAGCCAATCAACTCTAGTAAAAAAAATAGAGACGCCAAAAAATGTTCAAATTCACGTAATGTTAGAATGTGAAAAACAAGAAACAAATGTAGCAGGACTAAGGAATTTATTGGCAAGTGTTACAGGTAAAAAAGATGGAGTTAATTTAGAGAAAGCTGTGTACCTAAAAGTTGATGATGAGGCCTAAAATAAAAGGAAATAGTGTATAGAGTATCGCTTTTTTTTTATTACACGTGGAAGCGAAAAGAAAAGCAGAAGGAAGATTATGATCTGATAAATCGTGTGGAAGCAGAGTAACTAGGGAATAGTTTTGTGTCTCGGTGGGCAAGGATGTGTTGTTAAAAAAAAAATACAATAACAAAAGGAGAGTTGAAAAAAAATTATACGGTTTAAGGGTTTAAGGTTTTATATTTGTATGAATTTTGTTTTTTCATTTTGGGGTAAGGATCTAGGTAGAAGATTAGAAAAAGGAGTTTTAATTTTGGTATAAAAAAAAGAATGTTCGATAATTTTTTGACCAAGCTTAATGAGTGACACCTTCGAATAGGCTTCATGTTCCATAAAACATGACTCATATTATCTGATTTAGTAAAATAAATTTGAATAGGTCACCATTGCGCTGAGAAAAGATAAAACATGCACTTGAAAGTGATCCAAGTCAAGGTAGTTAAAAGAAAAGGGTTTCAATATCAAGTAACAAATTCAAATTTATTTTACTCAATCAGATATTACGAGTCAGGTTTTATGGAACATGAAGCCTATTCGAAGGTGTCACTCATTAAGCTTGCTCAAAAAAATTATCGAACATTCTTTTTTTTTATATCAAGTAACGGGATAGCTCTTGAACCACTAGTTTCCTGAATAAGGTTTCCAGCTTTTATATAAACCTCATAAAGCTGCTACTTCCCTTAAATTCCTAAACTTTTGTTTCCTAGAGAAATTGCCATCGGATTGTTTTTTGGTACCCTACTGCCTGACCGTGTCTCAAACAGTAAGCTGTGCGAAAAATGTGGGTCAATCCTGCTTTCCAGGGCAATAATAATAGAAAGGTTGAGAGAGTTAGGACACGTTCTACAGATGAAGGATGATAGATTGTCAACGTCGTGAGAGGGAAGGGGAAATGGTTACCCTTCAAACAATTTTGACTCAAAAAGGGCCATGAATTTCGAATCGACTGAACCTGTTTCAAAGTCTCTGCGACAACTCCTTATGTACGAAATGCTCTGGTAAAAGCTGAATGAAAATGTACGATAGATTTACGAGTAGACAGGTTGAAACATGAGAAAATCATGGCAAAATGCATGGGATATACCCAGGGGGTATTTTCCTAGAGAACTAACTGGACAGTAAGAAACATGTTAAGAAAACAATACTTGCTTCATAACATGCAGAATAATCATAGTTAACATAATTTGCATGCAATCCAGCTATACTCTACCCCCAGCCCCTTCCCTCATGCGCGAATGTATAGCCCAGATTATTGTGTTATTTGACACAATAATTATTGTCGGTCAACCGTCTTGGGCCAAACGAAAAGCAGTTCGCGCCCGAATGGGGTGGACGGATTTTGTAAGGAAAAAGTGAAGGGGTAGTCGGGAAATACCCAGGCTTTAAATAGATTGCGATGGAGGAGGAGAGTGTGTAGCTATGTTAGCCTCAGGTGACTTTTTGCTACACTTCGTTGTTATTAGTAGAGGAAGTTAGTTCCCTAGTTCATCAAATTTCCATTTCCAAATATCACCTGCGATAATTTGCTACAGTTTTTCAAGCTGAAATATCAGGAATAGAGCAGGCAGCTAAAAGACTGGTGCAAATGAAAACTACAGGATGTCTATATCCTAACTGATAATCACGCATGCGTAAGGGCTCTGCAGTAATATAACGACTCGGCAAAAGAGAGAATTGGATTGCTATGTAGCTCTGAATAGTTTAACATCCAATAGAACCCAAATTGCCCTTTTGTGGGTTCAAGGGCACTCTGAGATTAAGAGTGATAATAATAAAAATTATTATTTATGTACCCACCATTTAAAAATATCACGGTGGAGCGAGAAAAACATACACACACACACACACATATATATATATATATATATATATATATATATATATATATATATATATATATATATATATATATATATATATATATATATATATATATATATATATATATATATATATATATATATATATATATATATATATATATATATATATATATATATATATATATATATATATACGTATATAAAAGAAGAAGAAGAAACTAAGCACACCAAGTAAGAGAAGTTTTTAAATTATTAGTTGATAAAAACGTTTAAAACTGGTTAAACTGGATTGGTAAACCTAAACTTTTCTAGACGGGAATTTCGGTGCCACTTTGAATGAAATGGCAGGACATTTGCAGAGGGATCAGCTAAGAGCAGTATTGGATATTCTGATAATATATTGGATATTAATTGTATATCAATAGGGGCACTATTGAGATATTCTGAAGCAGAACCTTTTAACATAGTTTCTCAGAGCTGCTGGAAGCAGTGAGAAGTTGAAGCATTAGAAGGGTGGAACAAAATTGGTATAGTAAGGTTGGATGTAATGAAAAGAAATAACTGCCTTAGCTTAACCTTACCATGAAGCATTTATCCCAAATGGGGAGGAGTGGGTCTCCAATTTGTCAAAAGTGTGAGATGGCCAGCATCGAAACAAGAATGCATCTGGTAGAAGAATGTCCAGCCAGTATAAGGCACTGGCATGAGATATGTCCCATCAACTGCCAATTAAGTGTAGTGGTTTTTGGGGTATAGAGACAATGGGCTTTGACACCTGACCCTAGGTCCAGTTTTGTGGGTCAGCCCCGACATAAAACCGAATTAAATTAATCGCTTTGTAATGTTATAACTGTATGCTTATAACTGCTGATCGTAACATTACTCGTCGTAAAAGCAATGTATTATCAATATATGGTACTTGTATGATAAGCCCACCACCGTACCGCTCAAGTTGTTCATTCATTGACACATTATAGAACCGTTTTATTTCGTTAGTTTCTGTCAGCTTAGCGTAAGACAAGACAAAGAGAAGTGACAGAATATATGAAAATATATATTTGGGCTATATATTTGCACATTAGGGGGATGGGGTAAAGTATTTGGACAGTATGAAGCTAGAAAGAAAGTCTTACTACATAATATGCAGAATGATTGTACCAAACACATCAGGCATTAAGACCTGCTATACTTTACCACCACCCCACCCCCAAATTAGTTTCTAAAGTGCAAATATATAGCCCAAATTTGTTTTTAAAGTATTATATTTTAATCTTATTTTGGTATATTTGATTAGAATTGAGCGTCAGAGAAGCATATTAGAAGAATATTAGGTAGTGGGTATATCATGCAGGTACCCAATATATTATAGTTATTTTGTAGGATTGGCAATGTGTGTTTTTTTTCTCCTTTTTAGCACAAGGAGATTCACCTCTTCTTTTTCTTCTCATGGTTCTTACTGTATTATGATTATTGTTCTGTTGGTTTTTTAGCTTGGTATTTTTCTTATAGATAGGACAATTAGGAGCAGGAGCAGCTAGTGAAGAGAAAGTAAGCCCCTGGTCTTACGCCTATTATCAGGTTTTATTCGATGTTGACACGGACCAAGTTCTTAGACGAATAACCAACTCAGTTGTTCCAACACGAGGAGGCTCTTTCTATGATAGCGAAATAAAAAGAAGCCTGATCTTTATGGTAAGTCTGATGAGGTTAGTCTGGTAAGTCTGACAAAGCCTAGCTTTTCTCCCTACTGCTCAGTACTTTAAAGCATTTTACTTTAATAACTATCGCGTTTTCAAACCTTCAGATTCTTCATTGGGCTCATAGGCGTCTCCCCCCTCCTTCTTTGTAATCGTAGTGACAGGATAGGTGGATTTTTGTTTTCTTCCCCTGTGACCTTGTTGCAATAAGCTTTACGGGTCATCATTTGCTCGTTACTTAAAATTCACTTCTATTCATTTCCATCTAAGAACAGAGAAAGAACTATTCATTTCCATCCTACTATCCTCCTAAAATAGGATAGTAGGATCTTTATAGGGTAGTAGGAAGTTTTAAGGTGACAAGGAAAAGGATTTTTAGAGTTTTTTGTTTGGGGGGGGGGGGGTAATAGAGTACTTAGATGTTTTATAGCCTTCTAAAATATCCTATTATCCTCCAAACACATATTACTTCCCTTTAAGAACATCTTACTACCCTCTAAAAATAGGGTAGTTGGATGTTCCTAGAGGGTATTAGGATGTTTATAGAGGGCAGCAGGATGTTTTTAGAGAATTGTAGGTTGTTTTAAAAAGTAGTAAAATATGCAGCTACCCTCCAAAAATAGGGTAGCAGGGTGTTTCTAGGGGTAGTTTGCCTATTTCGTATATCGAGATGATTTTGAATCCCCTTTTTTAAATCATTTACTATTTTTTTATTTCTTTCCATTTTTACTTTTTCGATTTGATTCTCTGTATCTTGTTATCCTGTTAGATTCGTTATATTTGACATGTATCAGAAGAGGGTAGTAGGTTGTTTCTAAAGGGTAGTAGGATGTTTTTAGGGGATATTAGGTTGTTTTAAATGGTAGTAAAACATCCTACTGCCCTCTAAAAATTGGATAGTAGAATTTCTTAGAGGGGGTATGCAGTGCTTCCACTTTTTGATTTCAATTTTCCCTATTTTTATATCAATTTTCCCTTAATTTACCTATGTTTAGGTCTGATTTGTCCCTATTTTTCTCCCTAGAAAGAAGGGATATTTTGCTTTACATTTCCATACAATCTACATGATTGCATGATTTGATACTGCACAGCGAAGCATCAAATTGTTATTTTTTACTTCAGATATTGATATATATATATATATATATATATATATATATATATATATATATATATATATATATATATATATATATATATATATATATATATATATATATAACATTTATATATAACATTTTTTTCACTACCTAACCTAAAACACATAAGTAAGTTTAATCAAGTGTCATCTCCAGCACTTCATCGCTTTTTATAATTGCCTTGGCGTTATCACCTAATTATTTTTGTGGTGTTTTATCATCGAATTCTGCGTACTATTCTTATGATACAAGGAATTCCGCGGACCATGTACAAGAGAGACGACACACTGCTAAGTCTAGTTTGGTGTTATGGCATGTGGGTGTTTTGGTATGGAATAGTTCCGAAAAGCACTAGGATGGCTGAGAGTGTGTCTTCTTTTAAAAATAAGATAAAGAATTTCTTAATGAATAAGGATGGGTGAGGGGGGGGGGGGGCTGTATTCTGTCTTCTATCTTCTGTAAGCATTGGTTCGCGGTTCCCATGAGGTTAATTTTTTATTTATTTATATGATTGCATTTTTTTTCTTTTTTTTTTCAATATATTTGTAGTAAGAGAGTAAATTATTGAGTCCTGTTACAAACAAATCTGTATAGATTTTCAAGTGGTGCGTCTGTTTGATATGATTTTTTTAGTGAATATTGGTCTTTAATAAAAATAAATTTCTCTCTCTCTTCTTCTTGAAGCCAGTGACAGCTTTCGGTATGCTAACAGTTGATAAAGTTTTATCTTCGTTTTTCAACCAGTAGTTGACTCGAACAAGCGAGACTAGTGTGACATTCTCGAGACTATTTCGGATGCCGGATTTGATTTATTTCAGGGGACTAAAAAAACCCTCAGTTGGTACATTGCTTAAAGGTAAAGAGAAGATCAGTGATATGCGCTTCCGCAATTCTGGATACTTGATTTTGCCATTGCGAGTCTCCAGACTAGCTATCTTTATCCAGTACTGCTCAACTGACAGGTCTTCAACTTTGGCATCTCCCAAATGAAGCTCAGTGACATGGGTCATTGACTGTGACCTCCATTCTACGTCCATTTTCTTGAGGCAACACTTTCCTCTTAGAACAGGAAATCTCACAAATAGTGGCCTTAGAGATTTTGGTTTCAAATTTCATGCATTCCTTGGTTCAACCAAAGTGTCTTGGAAGGGTTTTGGATGTGCTTGATTAGGACTATATAGTATTTTCAACAAGACTGGTAAAAGAGATGAATCAGTTGGCCCTTGAGCATCTACGAGTCCTTGCATTGAATTGGTTGCAGCTATTCGCACATATGTCTGGTTTAAAGGCAGGTATTCACTTGAAAGGTAAGGATGCAGTACGGTAAACAAAGCAACACTGCGAATATAGTTCAGTTCCATGAAGTTAGACGCAACATCATTCACAAGTTTGCTGACACTTGCCTTTAGGGAGTGAGGAACTGTAAGCTCAGATTGAAAAACTTTGTTGAATTCGTTGGAGAGGCCAAGGGAGTAGTCCATGAATTCAAGGCATAGCTTTGTCAACTTGATTTGTAATGTCTACAAGATAAGGTCATTGGTTGCAGTTGAGTCGTCAAACGTGGTTTCTATGAAATACTGAGTACTAGCAACCGGATGCTCAATAAAACTCTTTATGCAAGCCTGAAGGAACAACCAACACGTTCATCCTGATGCAAGGAATGCGAGTGCTTTGGATTGAAAGAACTCCTGAAATTCAGCATACTTATCTCGTATGGAAGCGCTTCTGGAAAAGTGGGCATAGATATTTCGCACCAAATCTTCTAGTGTCTTGGGAAGTGACAAGCATGCATAGGATGAACATAAGTAAAAAAGATTGCATGAGTATTTCAAATACAATATATGGGACACCATGGCTTTCATTAGCGATGAAGCAGAACTATTGGCTCCAAACCTGAAGTTTGTAGTATTTGTACAAATTCAACAATATTTTGCTAGAGAATCGAGTTATTTTTTTTTCAATGACTTGTTTGATGCAGTTAGTGAGACCCTCAGCCAATCCATCACTAAATTTACTTTAGTGTTGGTAAAGTTCAGGGGTAAAGTTGAGTTACGACGCAAATGCATGTTAAATTTTGATTCAGGATGCAATTCTGACTATAGAGGTAAGTTTATTTCTTAGCTACCTGAATAATCCGTTAATATAAACCTTGCCAACAATTTCTGCATAGCCTGGCAATGCTCCCTTATGTCGGTAGTTTACACCAATCAAAGCCATTGCATAACAAATCAAATAGATACCAAGCTACCTAAATAATATTCAAGGGTTCAGCTTCTTGAAATTTTGGCAATTACAGCACCGTAAGCCAGTGTTGCTACATAAGTTTTTTTAATTTGAACCGAGCATATGCAATCTTTGAGAATTTTTCAGCCTTTTGTTTGAAAAAATAAAATTTTCCCTTAAAATCCTTACTTTACCTCAGATTTCCCGGAAAATCCTTACTTTCGCCCAGATTGCCCTTTGTCCCTAGATCTAAAATAAGTATCCCTAAAAGAAGTGATTCCTCCCTAAAATAGGGTAATCTCCTTAGAAGTGGAAGCCCTGGCAGTATGCCCCTCTCCTTGTATCTAGAAGATAAATTATTCGTTTTTTTAATTCATTTACTTTTTCACTCCTTCGCTTTGTTGTAATAATTTTAATTATTACACGCAAATTATGTAATAATACGCAAATTATTTGCAATAATTTTACATCGCAAAATAATATTTGCATTGTAATCTGCACCTTTTTTTCACTGGCTATTTTTATCCTCGTTTCTCTCTTTTTTAACGATTTTTTATCGTTTTGTCATGATTAGCCAGTGTGGTCTCAGAAATTATTTACATCATTTCTATGGAATAGGTGGTTATATTACTGACATAGTGACAAGATGAACGTATTTGCAAGTGCACAAAAATCATTTCACTCGCAAATACATCCCTCCTTCTTTTATAAAACATAAAATCGCGAAGAAAGGAAGAAAACGAGGACAATTAACAGCCAGTGACAGAAATTGAAAATTATGCAAATATTTCGGTCAAGACCTCCGCTTGACCGTCCTCAGTGCAGGATAAAACTGATAAAAATACAAAAAAAAACTTTAAAATAAAAACACAAATCTAAAATCGGACGACCCTTTCACAGTAACGGTGAAAGGACAACTGAATAAAAAACACAAGTCTAAATGGCATTTCACAATTTCATTTTACGTAAAGCACTCTTGAAGGCTAATCGCTTTCCAGTTAGATTATTATCAGAGTTTCTATTTGATTGCGTAATATTCTATATCTATTTGATTTATGGTCTTATATATAGATCTAGGATATAGGCTTGTACAAAACTGAAACAAACAACACTTAAACAACATATTCTAACTTTATAGTATGCGGCACGTTTCTAATAATCATATTATCGTGTTTATTACAATTGTTATTCACGTTCATACATTATTTGTAAATAATATTAGATATCTAATAGATTTGAAACTCTTTTACAATCGAATAAAGACTGGGTATAAATGGTATTGACGAGTCAAGGAACTCGTTTACAATGAAAGATAAACACCAACAGATACAAAACAAGAGAGAAATATATTAATTATGGTATGTATAGGACATTCAGAAGGGGGCCGGGGTGCATTTGCGAGGGAAACTATTATTGTAGTCAGAAAGAATTGAGAAGTATGATCACCTTATCCCTATGTCAGTAATGGAATCATGTTTATATTTACCCTAGCGGATGTAAATAAAATAGGTAGCGCTGAGCTCGTTGTTGTTAGCGGGAAATAAAACTGTACCACAATGCTGAGAGAATATTAACTATACATGTAGTACGAGCACTAATGTGGCAACAAATGAGCAACAAATAATTGCTCATTATGAGCAACAAATAATTGCTCATTATGAGCAACAAATAATTTGTTAAACTCCTTATTGTAGGTCAAATACGAGGCTACCAGGATTAAGTAAAAAAACAAGTTTTTTCAACTGAAAGTAAGGAGCTATATTAAAACTCGAAACGCACAGAAATTATTCCGTATATGCAGGGGTTGCCCCCTTCCTCAATACCTTACACTTCGGGCTAAATATTTAGAGCTTTTAAAAAAGCTTCCTATTCTAATTAACCGGCCCTTGTGTTTCAATAGTCGTTCTTAAAAAATTGGGACAAACAGTCGAACTTTAGAGTAAAGAGCACGATATTGAGGAGGCGGCAACCCCTTCATATACGATATGTTTTCTGTTCGTTTTGAGTTTTAATGTCGCTCCTTACTTTCAGTTGCAAAACTTGTTTTTCTTTTTAATTTCTGATCTTTTTCGAATAATTCCGGTAAATCTGGCTCACCCTCTATGAAAAATTCCTTTCCCTCACGGCAAACTCCTCCTGGAAAGTTCCTCCCCTCGAAAAATACATCCCCCCTTAAATTCCTTCCGGGCAATTCCATCCTGGCTGAAAATTCTCCCGCCCCCCTCCGCAAATTTCTTGTAAACGATTCAACCACAAAATTTATCCTTAGCTTACTTTCATTTGAAAAGAGGCTTTATGCTCTAATCTTTTTTCCGATCATTCTAGAAACCCCCCTTTCATTGAAATATTTTACCGGAAAGCAAAACACGCTGAAAATTCCCACCGGATAATAACCCCGGAACACTCTCCACATGCAAAATTGAGTTAGCGAAGGAAAGGTAAGACAAATAAAAATAATTTTCTCCAGGAATTCTGTCAAATCCCCCCAGTGTAAAATTTCACCTGGAAAGTTCACCCCTGGAAATTTCCCTCCTCGTGGAAAATTATCCTCATGGAAATCCACCCCAAGTGCAAAATCCTCTACTTACTACTACTACTACTAACAACTCACCGCAGTATCAAGCCACCTGAGGCCAACAGAGCTACGCACGCTCCTCCTCCATCCCAATCTATTCAAAGCCTCCCTCTTTACACCCTCCCAGTAAGTTCATATTTCCTTTAAATATTTCTTTATGACATCCTCCCACCCCAGACGAGGACGACCTGCTTTCTGTTTACACTACCAAATTCCAAACTTTTCATTTGGTCATTCCCTAATTTGTTTACCTGTGTGAAATGCATTACCAGTGAGTATTGGGGGGGGGGGGAAGAGTTGAGCACTGATGAGTGATGGAGACAGGACGTATTTACCGTCCACTAAATGAATGAATGAACGAAATGATATTAATGAATTATGACACTGGAAATTGGGGAACGAAGAGAAAATGTCCACTATATGACTATGTATTGAATAAAATTAATACCCCCTCCAGGAAAAGATTCTAGATGGCTCTGAAGCATAGAATAAAATTGTTTTTCAGCTACTCTTTCATAGATGTATCTTCGTTAACATACTCAGAATATATTCCTCCTAAACTTCTTAATTTTTCCTCTCTGTTCATATATATCATATTAGTTATACTTTTTGGAGGGGGAGAGAGGGGAATGATTGCTGTCCGTCGATAAATGAATGAATTAATATCAATACGACAAGATACTAAAATTTGGCAAAGGGGAGCAAAAAAACAGCTCCAGATGGGTTCGAAGTGTCAAACGGCACATTAAATAGAAGTGGCACAACATCAAAGAAACATCGCTGCAAACAGAGAGGGGGGGGAACTAAGAGGGGCTAAGGACTGGAGGATTTAGTATAAGATAAGAAAGCTCGTATCTCCCAATGCTTAAAGTTGAAGCTCAAATTTTGTATTTTTGCATTCAAAAATAAATAAATTAAAACCAACTCTTTCACTCCAGCCTATAAAAGCCTATGAGGGTTTGCGGTCAGCGTTGTGCCAAGTACTTCTATTTTTTACTCAAGTATCAAGTGCTCCAGGAAATTTTTACTTAAGTATCAAGTATTCCTCCAAAATTCTACTTACTACTACTAACTACTAACAGCTCACCGCAGCTCAAAGCCACCTGAGGCCAACACAGCTACGCAGGCTCCTCCTCCATCCAAATCTATTCAAAGTCTCCCTCCTTACACCCTCCCAGGAAGTTCATATTTCCTTTAAATATTTCTTTATGACATCCTCCCACCCCAGACGAGGACGACCTGCTTTCTGTTTAGCCCTTAGACGGTTGGGCGAAAAGGACAATCTTTGGCAATCTGTCATCCTTCATCCGCAGTACGTGCCCTAGCCATCTCAACCTTTCTTTCATCATAACCCTAGAAGGCAGGATTGAACAAAATTTTTCGTAAAACCTACTGTTGGAAATACGGTCAGTCAGCCGGGTATCCAGAACAATCCGTAGGCAATTTCTCTGAAAACATCTAGCAAATCTCCATCCGCTTTTCGGAGTGCCCACGCTTCTGAGCCATATTTGACCACTGTCATCACTGTAGCTTTCAATATTCTAATCTTGGATTGCAGAGTTATTTTTCTAATCTTCCAAACTTTTTTCAACTGTGAAAAACAACCCTGAGCCTTCCTGAGCTATTCCACTTTTAACATCTTCACTGCTCTCACTGCCTTCGCTAATAATACTACCAATGTAAGTTAAGCTGCCCACCTAATCAATCTTTTCGTTACCCAACGTCACCTTCTCATCTTCACTCATTCCTAGCCTTAGTGACTTAGTCTTCTTAACATCAATTTTCAAACCAATACTAGCACCCTTAACTCGTAAAACCTCTAAAACTTCATTCATTTTGCTCACACTTTCATCTAGGATGCTTAAATCATCAGCATAATCTAAATCCAGGAGACTTTTTCCTCCCCATTTGATTCCGTGGTCTCCCATTGCCTTTCCTGTGCTCCTTAAAACAAAGTCCATCAAAATAATCCTTATAGAGGGGGATAATACAAAACCCTGCTATACTCCTGATTTAATGCAAAACCAGCAGCTAAAATCATTTCATACCTTAACTGCAGCAGTGTTATTCTCGTACATAGCACTGATCTCTTTAATGTATATATCTGTTATACCATACAAGTATAAAACCTTTACTAAAGCTTCTCTATCAACAGAATCGAACGCTTGCTCATAATCTATAAAACTGAGGACCAAAGGTGTTTGAAAACTTAGGCACTTCTCAATTATTAACCTAAGAGTGAAAATTTGGTCAACACATCCTCTACCTTTTCTAAAACCGCACTGCTCTTCTCTTAAAACTTTGTCTACGGCATCTCTCAGTCTAAAAAGTATCATATTACTAAGCAATTTGCTACCTACAGAGACCAGACTAGTGCCTCGATAATTACTACACTCACTTTTATCACCTTTCTTATAAAGTGGCTTAATTAAGGTTTTCCTAAAATCGTTAGGCACTTCCCCTTTTTCAAAAATCATATTCATAATCTTCAGTAACTTATTTCTAACCTCAGAGCCACCATATTTCAGAAACTCATTTACCACCCTATCAGCACCTGGAGCCTTATTATTTTTTAATACTTTTAGTACTGTTGCTAATTCCTCCTCACAAAAAGAATCTTCCTTCACATCCAAGGTATCACAAACTTTTTCATTTTCCTCTATATTTTTTTCCTGCAACTCGATCTCAGTTAAGCAAGTTCTCAAAATGTTCGGCCCATCTCGCTTTAGCTTTTTCCTTATCGCTAATTGCCACCCCATTCCTATCTTTAACTGGGACAAGTCCGGATTGACTACTACCTCTCAATTTGTTAACGTGCCAGTACAATATTTTACTATTATGCCGTCTAGCTGCATCTTCTAAATCCTCGGCAATTTTATCCATGGCCTCCACCTCACACCTCCTTAGTTCATATTTCAATGCTTTCTCCACTTTCTTAATTATAAATATATTATGCTTGTGTGATTATATTATTATATTTTTGTAAAATTATATTTTTCTGTCTTCAATCTAGGCTCAGCTGAAATGGAAATGGGCAAAACATTAAAAGAATTATTCGAAACAAGCTATTTCCGTGTTGTGGTCGTTGATGACGTGTTTACGGTTGAAGCCTGTGGGGCTTTAAAGGTAAGACAAAATATATTAATAATAAGTTTCGCAAAATCGAAAATGGGCAAAGTATCAAGAGTACATTTGAAAAAAGCTATTTCTCATGATCATTAGAGGCGTATATTGTTGAACCTTATGGCGTCTTGAGCGTAGAAAGTGAAGGCATTAAGTGCAATTTATCAACATGTATAAAATGCTCATTTGCATCCCCCTGTATATATACAATGGATATATGGGATTATATATGTTGTCCCAAATAAATAAAATACGATGGTGCGGCTTATCTTTAAATTTATCTACGATTTTAGAAATTTATAGAATAAATTTATTTATGTATTAATATATTTGTATATATATATATATATATATAACATATATATATATATATATATATATATATATATATATATATATATATATATATATATATATATATATATATATATATATATATATATATATTATTGTGCATTTAAGATTTATTTATTTATACATCTAAATAAACTGATTTACAAATTATCTATAAAAGATAAATTTTCCCTATTTGCAAGATTAGAATAAATATTTTTCAGTCAACCCATTATTGCACTATATTAAAATATAATATTATAATTATTATAAACATAATATAAAATATAAATCTTTTGTTTTTCACACACACACAAGCACACTGAAAGAAATAATTCGAAAAATAACTAAAATCACGACTCCTGACCAGAAATTTTTAAAGTAAAACTCGATTTTGTTTTGTTTATTAAAAAAAATAAAACGTAGATGAAAAAAAAAATAATAATAATAAAAGCCACAGGATTCAGACATATCGAAGAGAGGGAAGGTGTGAGCCATTGGGTGATCTCTGAATTAAAACTTGTGTTTTTAATTACTTTTACTCTTGGAAGTGTGCTTTACATCATAATGATTGCATTCATAGAGATTTTGATAAAACCATTACAAGTTCATTCCAGGTTATTATGAGAAAATGTAAAAATAATCTTGTTGTTCAATGAGTAGGCTACTAGTAAGTAATCACAAATTTGGATAAGAAGGAAGCTCCTCCCCTATTTCGCTAAACAGTGGAATAGTTTCTAACAGTCAATTTTAGTTGTTAAATCTCTAAGCACTCTAAGAGTTTTGAATTTAAACACTAGTGCTTATTTTATTATTTTAACCAAATAGACCGAAATATGCCCATTTTTAAATTACGGATATTTGTCAAAATTTAGCGCAAAGCGAACGGGGTTTCAGGGGTGCACCCCGTCTCTAATACTTTGGATAAGCCTGAATATTATATGGAAAACGATTTAAAAAAAAATCCTAATGAAAGTGGGCCTAAAGGGCAATACTGAAGTGGGCTTAAAGGGCAATATTAAAGTAGGCCTAAAGGGCAATATTAAAGTGGGCCTAAAGGACAATATTAAAGTGGGCCTAAAGGGGAATATTAAAGTAGGCCTAAAAGGCAATATTAAAAGTGGGCCTAAAAGGCAATATTAAAAGTGGGCCTAAAAGGCAATATTAAAAGTGGGCCTAAAGGGCAATATTAAAAGTGGGCCTAAAGGGCAACATTGAAGTGGGCCTATAGGGTAATATTAAAATGGGCCTAAAGGGCAATATTAAAGAGGGTCTAAAGGGCAATATTAAAGTGGGCTTAAAGGGCAATATTAAAGTGGGCCTAAAAGGCAATATTAAAGTGGGCCTAAAGGGTAATATTAATGTGGGCCTAAAGGGCAATATTAAAGTGGGCCTAACGGGCAATATCAAAATGGGCTTCAAGGGCAATATTAAAGTAGTCCCACATATGATAGGTTGTAATTTGTCGTAGAACAGTGGATTGATGCTCCGCTCGGCAATGTGGGGCTTGGGGTTCGATTCTGACTGCTGCAAGGGTTGGATGACTGGCTTGCTACCTGTCCACGTAAGAAAGACCCAGCAATTGAAATTTTGACAATAATCTGCTAATGCCCTATATACCATTGTTGCCCCTGGTTGATATGTATCATTTATCTTTTTATAATAGGTTATGTTTTACCCTCAAGCACCCGTCGCTTATTTACATTTAAATAATTTATTATACCACACTGCTTTTCCATTTACTGAATTCAAGAGAGAAAAAACAGGTATAATTTAAATAAAACAGTTTTGTCCTACTGTTTTATTTAAATTGTCCCCCTTTTTACTCTTTACTCTTTTTTACTCTTTACTCTGTTTTACTCTTTACCCCTTTTTTCGCTTTATACTTTTTATTCTTTACTCTAAAATGTAAATAAGAATTTAAGAGTGAAAAAAACGGGTATAATTTAAATAAAACAGTGGATCAAAACTTTTCCGTTGATAAAGGCTCCCGGACGTGGAGTCGAAATATTCGGATTTTTACTATTTAAAGGTTTTTTTCTTTGTTCCACTGTTTTACTTGTACTTTGAGATGGCTTAAATAACCATATTATTTAAACAATATAATGTCAATTCAAACTTTTCGAACGCCAATCGGTAAATAAAAAATCTTGCCACTTCGCTATACTTATTGCGCTCTGTAATGCTTTCAGCAAAGCGCTCGTAAAACTTCAGTAAAAGACTACTTTATTTTTAATTTTTGTTTATAAACAAATAAATCAAACCTCTAAAATAAACAAGCGAATCAAAACAAAATCTAAAACTTTGAAAACTTAGATATTGCAAATTTTTTTTAGCGATGAAAAACCATAAGGGTGGCAGTTGTCAACTTGAGGAAGGGTAGTGGAAGATTGCTTCCTATAGGTTTTGAAAAATACTTTAATTTGTATCATCATTAAAATAAGAAATTGAAGTAGAGTGGAATGTAGCAAAAATCGAGCACTTGTCTAGCTTTGTTTTTTTACCGGCCTCGTATATCAGTTTTCTACTGTAATCAGCTGTTCTCCAGCTTTATTTTACTACCGGTTTGATACGATCACCCCCCCCCCCCCCCCCCACGAATATTGAGCATAGAGTTGTCCTTTATGGAAGTATGCTAGGGGTGAGGGCTGTTATCCTTGCAACGGAGTATATGCTAGATTTTTTTTTCTGTCCCTGTCTTTCCACAAACTTGGTCACTAAAAATGTAATATAATGAAATATGACAATATAATGAAATATAATATAATGAAATCCAAATGAAAACTTTACTAGGATGGTCTATATAGATAATATAATGATTAGTATATGTAATAGTAATGTTATAAATAGTAATATAATAATACTCATTTTGCAAAACTTAATGTTATACTAGTGTTTTGGGAAAAAAATCTGAAAGCAATTTGTTTTGGAATGCTTTGTTACAAATAATTTAATAGCTGTGATAATTTAACGGTAACTAGTTCAATTAATATTTAATTGCTTTAATTTTTTGTTTTTATGTTTAGAATATTGTTGCTTGCGCTGCTGGGTTTTCTGACGGTCTTGGCTATGGCGACAATACAAAATCAGCAGTTATCAGACTCGGACTGATGGAAAGGGTTCAATTTACAGAGGTACGTAGGTATATTATATATTGTAACGTAATTATATTCTAGTTATTAATATTATAATTGTAACTAATTGTAATCATAATTGGACTGATTGAAATGGCTAAATGTACGAGATTATATAATATATTTCTATTCTAATTGTAAATGTTGTAATCATATATCAATATAATTCTAATTACTATTTTAATTTTTCAACTCAAACACCTCTTTTCTCAATAGGTGTTGTACCCGTTAAAATGTCTTTTCTAATGATAATAATTCTAGAAAAATACCCCTTCGTACAATGAACCTGCACACGTTGTCTTTTCTGTCTATTATAAGGATATAGGCCTAATATTATTTTTTTTACGTAAACTTATTTTTTATTATAATTATTATCTTAATTATATATATAATAATACATCTTATTTATATATAATATTTACAATTATTGTGTCTTATTAATTAAGATATAATTATTTTTTTACGTAAATTTATTTTTGTATTATAATTATCATCTTAATTATATATAATAATACATCTTATTTATATATAATATTTACAATTATTATGTCTTATTAAATAAGATGTAACTATTTTTTACGTAAATTTATTTATTCATACAGAAAATAGGTGCAATGCAAGAGATATAAAAAATTCTACTTTAAATTTACCTCAGATAAAAATCGAAATATACAATTTAGTTTACTTATATCTATTTAGAGATTAACGACTCTTCTTGACTATTAAGGTCCTATCGTCAGAGAATATCATTCCCTGCCAGGCTCCCCATATGCTCCAGGAGCCATAAGCTCCCCATATTCACGGTGGCTGAGGTTGGTAGGCACTAGGTGACACCAGGACTCGAGCTCCCGTCTCGAAGGACTACAAGTCAAGCGTGCCTTTTAATTGGCTAGAGTGGCTCTAGTCTAAGCTAGTCTAGTCTAAGATAGAGTGGCTCTAGTCTAATGTTTAGCTCTATAGATAGATAAATACATTTATTCACAAAAATTAGGCCCAACTTAAAGCCCAATTAGGCCAGGGTGACATACACAAAACAAGATAGTGACTAGAAATTTTTACTAGTCACTTGGATTTGGAACAGGGGGATTGAACTTCCCCAAAAAATTCCCCAAGGGTTCCCATACACCTTTTCCTACACCTTTTCCCAAACCTATGAAGCCCCCTTTCAAAAACATTTCTTTTGTCTGCTTCCTTATTTTCATCGGGATTGATCTTTTTCTTTGCAGCAACCAATGTGTTTTCGTTACCAACGTTGATGTATGAATTGGTATTGGAAAAGAAATTGAATATTCTGACATGTCTGCGTGGGCGTTTCTTATTTTGGCGTTTCCGATTATCTGAAAAAAAGTCAATGAATACAATAAATCACTATCTTATTAATCTAGGCAAAAAACACGCTAATATCATTAACCAGCAACAATTCTTGAAATCTCGAAAAGAATAAAATTAAAGAAGGAAAAATTTGAAGAATTAAGAAGCTAACAACGTGCAATAAAATAACAGATAGAATAATTCAAAACAAAAACCCCAAAACATAAAAGGTCAGCCACTCACCCCAAACTCACGGCATGATCCAAAGGGGAGTGGAGTTAGGAGGTTTTGACGCCCCACCCCCCACGAAATATTTGTCTGGATCGTAAAAAAGTAACGAAAATGAATATAAAAAAAGTTTTATGCGTTTTTTAAAGTTGCTCCCTAGAAGAAATCCTTTTGTAAACCCTCCCCCCTCCAAAAAAAAACATCCTGGATACGACCCTGCTCAGGATGTTCTGTAAAGGAAGACAAAGTTTCTCAAAGGATTCCTCCGAAAATAGTACACGAAGACAGTAAAGGTCACAGATAATTCTGCCATACACTGATTAATAACAGAAAAAGGTAGAGGATTAAATAGTGCCAACCTAAAAACCCACGACCTAAGTCAAAGAAGGAGAAGAGAAGACAGGCAGAGAAGATAGTAGAAGCTGCATGCAACTGCAGCATCCACTGATCATCACCAGGAAAAAAGAAAGGGGCTAAATAGTATCAATCAGAAAGTCCATCAGAAAGCCTAAACGAGAAAATGAAAAGAAATTACTTGAAGATAGAAGACCTATCTTTGAAGGAAGACTAAATAGCACCAACCTAAAAGCCCAAGACCTAAACCAAAGAAGAAGAAGAAATACAAGAATAGCCGATAATGGAAGTTGCATGCAACTTCAAAAAAAGAAAGAGGATAATAGCCCATAACCATAACCATCAACTTAAAAGCCCATAACCTGAGCCAAAAATAATGAAGACTTTACTTAATGATAGAAAATAATAGAAGTCACAAACAAGTCCACAAGGATCCACTGATTAAAAATCTTTTAGCGGGTAAATAGTATCAACCTAAAAGTCCATAACCTAAACCAAAGAAGAAGAAGATAGCAGACCATGTCGGATGCACCTAGACCATTCAGTGATTAAGAGCAAGAAAAGAGATGAGGGCTAAATAGCGTCAACCAAAAATCCTACAGGAGCCTAAAAGGAGACGAATATTTGATAAGCATGATTATAAAAAGTGAAATGTTTTATTTCCTGAACATTAGTCAATAGTAGCATTATTGAGTAAAAAGATTTTTTTTTTCAAGTAAAAAGGCGAAAATTCACCTTTTAAATTTTCTTTAAATGCTCAAAATTACTGTTTTAAGCCAAACTGTTGCTTTTTTCGTTATTTTTTTTTCGTAGTGAAATGGTAAAAAAAAAACTTTTTAAAATAACCATGACATTAGTCAACGTAACTGTCATTTACCTTAACAGTTTTTTTTCAAATGAAAAGGTAGAAAAATACCTTTTAAATTTTCTTTTCATTCCTTTTCATTATCTTTTCAAGTTAAAAGAAAACAAAGTACATTCCCTTGATATTAAAAAAAGTAAATTTCCTTGACATTAGTCAGCATAACTGCTCTCAAAGTTTTTATTGAAGTAAAAATCCTTTTTTCTTTATTTCTCTGACATTATTCAGCCCCACTGTTATTAAGCAGAACCTTCACAAACGCGAGATAGCATGATTATTTACTTTGTTTCTTAACATTAGGCCTATTGTTGTTTTCTTTTTTTACCAAAAATTAAGCTTCAATATCAAATGTATACTTTGAAAATTAGGGAACTGTTTGTCCTTCGTTTAGACCAGAATGTCCAAATGAATTCTCCTCCCCCCTCCTGAAAAAGAATGCATTTAAGTGTAATTTTTCTATTTTGGAGAGGGCCTCAGACATTTGTAGAAGATATCTTGTACTGTGGAAAGGTATAATACAAAACATAACCTTAATACAGGAGGAGGGCATCCACAAAAAGAAAGATACTTTCTCGAGTTTTAAGAAATTCTTAAATGGAGGAATTGAGACATTGAGTCAAAATCAATATCAAAATTGGGGAATTTCGGCACTGCCGTACAACAGAAAACTTTTTTATTAATATAATTTGCGTATAAATGGCCTCGAGCAGACAAATGACGTCACAAAAAAATGAAACGGGCAGACAGAGTAAAAAAGGAAAAAGATCCTCCTGGAACCATTGCTGGCGCATAGAGCGTCAAATTGACGTTTCAGTTACTGGTTGTTTTTTTTACAGGAGCAAGTAGCAAGCTTATCAGCCAACTTTTCTGTGGTGGGGATCGAACCCTGGGCCCCTCATTGCCAAGCAGAGCATCAATTCACTATGCAACAACTATGTTAGACAAAGAGTAGCAGGTGAAAATGATACAGGGGATGAAACTCGGTGCTATCCGTGTCCGAGGCCGCCAATAAATAGAGAAGCACGACCCTGACCTCACTACTCAGGAGGCTGCACCGTCAGGTGTTATGGTTTGGCCCTTCTGTTATTATGGTGTTCTGTTCAGAAAAAGAATATTGAACCAAGATTAACATATATAGCATAGGACTATGTCCAAACATCACAAGGGGAGGCCAGCATATTTAATTCTGATGACAGTAGTTGTAGTAGTATAAGAGGTCCAGCTTGTAGGGGCAGAATACTGAATTGCAATCAGAAAGAAATGGTTGACAAGGAAAATGAACCCATCTATTAATCCGTTCTGTGAAAAAGGGATGGGAGCTTCATCGGTACATCTCACTAAGGACAAGAGTGAGCACACTTTTGAATAGAGCTGAATTTCATTGTGAATAAGCCTTTATGGACTTTCCAACTTACCAATTTTGCTATGTGGGGGTCCAGCTTGTTGGGCCGAATTGTGAGCAGGCTGGACACTGGGAACAGGTACGGGAAGGCCGCTGTAATAGGCGGCGGAAGCGCCATTCAAACCAACACCGGGCAGACCGGGTATACCAGATGTAGGCTCGTTTGGATATTCACTTGATTCCACCTTCACAGTACCTTTAAAATAAAATAAATTATAAAACATAAAAATTTCAGTCAAATAAATACTATAAAAGCTGTATCTGGTGATAGGTTTTGATACAGCTGAAAGCTAGGATGATTGGCGATATGTTACAAATTCTAAATTTTGAGGGGAGCGTAGAAACTAAATCATGTCAATCAAGGACCAGTAGTCTCCACAAAAACTATCTTTTAATGTGTCACGATCATGGGTGACGCCCCCCTAGTTTTTTTTGTAGCTCCATGCTAAAAAGAACGAAAGAAAATCTTTAGCACCCCTCCCCCTAAACTTTCGGTAATTGGCGCCCAGATCAAGATCCGGCAACAACAAGTTTAATATGAAAAGCTAATTTTCTCGATTAATTTTGAGAGTGAGAGAAAGGAATATAACACATTAAAAATAAATAAATACACAAATAAATAAAAATAGACAGAAGAAAATGAATTGAGCAAATACAAGCTTAATTGAAAGAGCGGACTGCAAATGGAAGCTCCATTAAAAACGGCAGACAACACCTTCTCCATAACTATAGCCGTGTCCTTCTAAGCCTAAAAGGTGTAACCGCGGGATCTTTATGTCAGGGGATAGAACGCCTAAGCCGACCCACGAAACAATCCACTAAATATCCCTGACATTTGTATTCTTTCTTCAGCTATATACTTCTTTAGAGCCGTCCTGGCTAAGTGTACGTGCGCTGGGTTGAGAATTCTTTGTCCAAGGGGCACGGGTTCGATACCTGGTGTGGCCAGTTATTTGGTTTGAGACGCGGGTCAGTGGTGTGACTGCAAGCTTAGCTAGAGTCCACCCAGCTCTAAATGGGGACCTGGAGAAATCTGTGGAAGGCCTTACCTTTTAAATCCTAACCCATTCAGGGTTGTTAATCCTGTCCTTTTTATCGACACAGTAAGCATATAAATGGTCTTAGGGAGCAGGGTTCGCATCGCGGTCAGTTCCTATGGTGCTACAATTGCCCAAATTTGCGTGCTACACAGCGATTTACGGTGTTATAGTAAAAAATTGACTGTAAGAGTGCTAAAATAGCATTTTCGTGCTAGTTTTAGCAGCCCTAAGCGCGTGCTACAGTACTACACATAATAAAATAGTGCTAAAATAGCACTTTCGTTCTACTGGTGGCAACTCTGCTAGGGAGACAAGGGACATTACGATACCACTACATAAGCGGACTGAGAGTTGAGGAAGAATACAATCTTAAAGCCTTGTACTTCTAGTTTAATGACAACACTGTTTTTTCTGTAAACGCTTAGCATGTAAATATTCTTGAGCACAGAAATGAGATTATGAAACAATGACGTGAGTAGACAAGCAGTAGAAGGGGATAATGAGCACAAGCCTTAACTTTTTTTTTTTTTCATCTGGCTTTTCGGAACTAACTGGAATTTCGGTAGCATCTGTCGTTTCAGATTTTTCATTCTGAAGTAAACCGTCTATATCAGCTGAAAGAAGACACAAAATTAGAAATTTAAGATGATCTTTTTCCGCAAATTATCGAGTTCATTAAAATATCGTAGAGACCAGTTTCAATACTGTGGATAAATTACCCAGCTGGCAGAACTAAATTAATCTAATTACCAACTGAATTGTAACCAAAAGTGAATATTTTTCATGAGCTGGATACATAGGACACACAGGACACAAAGGACACACATTCAAAACTTGTCTCTTCTGCAGCAGCTTCTTAGAAAAAATTTCTAGGTTGTCTAGAAAAATTGCCGGATAAACTGCTCTATTCCCCGAAAAATATCAATTTTTTCAACTCAATAAGTTGATAAATGATCCACTAAAACTGCTCGATCCACTAAAACTGATCGTTTCATGTAAAGTGTCAACATAAAGAAGAACTAGAGTGTTTGATTCATATTTATGCGGACAGTATACAAGAGCAAATAGGTGAGAAATTGTGAGGCTATTAAATAACTGAGATCGGTGTGCTCTGCCCAAGGCCGTGTCCGGGGGGGGGGGGGTGTGAAACCCTTTTGTTTGACTCAAATTTTGTATGCGTTTTTTGCGGGTTTTTTGCGTACCCCCCCCCCCCTCCCCGAAAAAAAATCTTTGAGTAAAACCCCCTCCAAAAAAAATGGGTACGGCCAAGGCTCTGCCCAGATACTACAATTTAAAGATATAAACTTAATTATGTACTACAAAGGCCCAAAATTGTGATAGATTAAATATTTTTCGCAGATAGTAAGTTTTCGCAAAATCGTATATAGATATGTAGCCACCCAAAAAGATATATAGCCAAAGTCCCGTGCTTTTAAAGAGCAGATAGCAATTTCACACTTCCTGACTCTTAAACGCGAACTCAAATTAGCATCTAACCGAGCACTCGGTGCAAAAATTTGCACAGATGATATAGAGGGGTTCACAAAATCAGACCCAGGATGTCATATAGTCATACCCAGACAGCCCTACACTGTCATTCAATCATACCCAGACAACTAACTGTTCATCCTTTTTTCGCGATAAAGTCCATTATTCCAGAAAAAAAATCATCCAGATTCAGAATGAGATCTTCAGCTTTTTTTTACTAAAACTGATTTAAGTTCCACGATTCTCTTCTGTGGAGTAGAACTCAGACGATATTCCTCTTGTGAACTATGAATTACCCACTGAAAGAAATTTGCATATGAGTGAATATTTTGTTTGCTTCTGTTCTAAATCACAGCTGCTAATGTTCTTTTTAAAGAACAGAGCTTGTTCCACGGGGGAGGGGGAGATTACAAAACCATATCGGGGGGAGTAGGTGCTGGGTTTGAACCCACCCCCCAAAAAAATTCCGATTCGTAAAAAAGTGACACAAAGCATGTAAACAACTTTTTGACGCGTTTCGTTTTTTTTGTACCCCATCCAGGGGCGGGAGGGGGTACCAGGTTGGAACTCCGCTCCCCTGTAAAAAAAATTTTCAACTCATAAAAAAGTAACAAAAAGTACATGAGCAACTTTTAATGCATAAAGTTTTTTGTACCCCCCCCCCCCTTGAACAAGATCCTGGATGCGCCCCTAGGGGCTACGGTTGAAAAATCCTTCAGAAAATCTAAAAACTATTACAATCAAATTCCAATTTATTTAGCAATCTAAAGCTAATATATAGGGCTAAAGAGGGTGAGGTTGCATAAGGCGGGCTAAAGAGGGTTGAGGGTGGGCTAGAGTCCACCCTCTACAGGGCCAAAGGAATTCATTTTTTGCTGAATTTTATCGCTTTCAAATCACAGCTATTGTTTTTCTGGGTTGTGAAATTATCTTTAGTGTGATAAGATTTTCACTTAGGTTTATTTAGATATACATTCCAGCACAAGGCTAATTTAGATAAGCTCGTCTTAAAAAAAAAAGCAATGTGAACAAATATAAATAGAGGACGTATGTAGCCTATGTATATGTTACTGTGAATGTCTGAAATCTGGTTAATGAATTCACCAGTGAATGTCCAAATACCTTTTTTCTCCTTGGATTTAGTCAGCGTTACCGGTCAACTTTTTCAGTTTTATGCAAGGTTTGATGGTGACAGGCTATATTAAGCTAAGTTGGATTAGGTTATTAACCCATTTCTGAGCTTTATAACCTAATTTAACTTTAACTTTTACTATCCAAGCTTGCATAAAACCGAAAAAGCTGATTCGCACAGCTGATTGAATCCAAGCAGAGAAAAGGGAATTTCGGATATTCACCAGTGAATCTCGACATAAACCAGATTTAAGAAATTCACGGTAACATATATGCATATATTACATGACACATATACTTCAATATCCACTAGTCCTGATGTGGAATAGGTTGATAAACTTTGAGCTGTCCAATAA
Organism: Artemia sp. Qi Xiang Cuo; assembly: GCF_049724085.1. Taxonomy (NCBI): domain Eukaryota; kingdom Metazoa; phylum Arthropoda; class Branchiopoda; order Anostraca; family Artemiidae; genus Artemia; species Artemia sp. Qi Xiang Cuo. The sequence goes on along the minus strand of NC_142814.1, from coordinate 44,680,343 downwards.
AAAAAATCTTGTATGTTTACTGCTTAGTTTTTACCAAAATAAAAAATATATTCTTGTTACAGAATATACAAGCATTGTATAGGCTAATATATAGGAGTGTATAGGCTTTGAGAATGTGGTTTTATGGTAATATAATACCAAGCGTGGTTTGGTAAAAAAAAATATTACTTGTTATAAATTTTCACGAAATAGGGGACAACCGAGTTTTGATACCGATTTGTCTTGAATTTTATGGGGTCTAATTTCAAAGTGAACAATAATTGTTCACTTTAACATCAATAATCAACAAAAAACTTAACATAAACAAATCCCCTCCAAATGTCACAGCATGATATGGAGAGGGGATAGCTGAACAAATTCACAAAAAAAATAATATTAACCCAAGAAGGGGTTAAAAAAACCTACTGAGGTTAAAAATTATGTACTCTGCAAACACCAACTTAACACTCAAAACCCAATTCCTTCTTTAAAAGCCTCAATAAAAATAAAACACTAAATCTAATGTAATTTTTGGTTAAAAAAAAGAAAACAACATTAATGTTAAGAAACAAAGTAAATAATCGTGCTAACTCGCGTTTGCGAAGGTTTCCAAACTAGCTTAATATATATATATATATATATATATATATATATATATATATATATATATATATATATATATATATATATATATATATATATATATATATATATATATATATGAAAGTTGTCATCCCAAGAGGACACCTGTGTGCAAGATTGTATTGGATTACCAAAATGGTAGCCAAAAAATATCATTCCTAAAAGGCTATGAACTTGTATCTATAAGTTCTTGACCTAAGCGGATTATAATGTAAGAATAATTTTTGACTGAAAGGACCTTATCCTCAGCTCATATACATAGGTGATATTTTAATTCCCCACTAGTTAGCTAATTTAACACTGCATTATGTATTGCCCTGATATTTGCTAATAAGTTGACTAATTTAAGCTTCCTGTATACACATAACTTTGGTCCAGTCCTCAGACTGACTAATTCAAACATATAATTAAACACAAAATAGTTAACACTAGCCTCCTCATTGTCATGAACAATTTAATATAGGTTATACAATGTATGGCTCCAGATTTTCTCTTTAGAGAAAAATTTGCTGTTTTATATTAGCTATCTTGAAATCATCCCATTCTGATGCATAGCCACTTCTAAAGGAAACACTATTAAATTCTTGCACACCTTTTGCAAGAGTTGCTTTGCTTTACTTACCCCTAACCCCTCTTCCAATGAAGAAATAAAAGCAGTTTTCCTAACTTTATAATGTTTCCTTCAAAGTTGGTTAGTTGAGATGCAAAAGAAACATAAAATAGTCAGTTAAAATAGTCCCAAAGCCAAAAACATTGTCCTATATGACTCAACAAACAATCAAACAATGAAATAGAAACAAATTTTACCAGAAAAATCTGATGTATTATTTTTCCATTGATTTTTGCAATTATTTACAATCTCAAATTGATTTGTCCTAAACTGTGATAAGAGTTACAGGAAAAGATATGGATAAAAAATGAAAGTTTGTGACACTTTAGATGTGAAGGCTTTGCAAGGAAGAATTAAGTACTCCCTATTAAGTACTATTAAGTACTTTGTACTCCCTAATTAAGCAAGGGAAATTACAGAAATGGAAGGGAAGAGCAAAACTCACCTTGAGGTATACACTTTTCAGCAGAGACCAGTAGGGGAGTCTGAGAAGGCTTCAAAAAGGACGAAAGTCTAAGTTTCCCTGGTTTTCCTGTCACAATCTGACCTCTGCAAAAAGAAACAAGGTGGTGATATATATGCCCTAGTTTTGCCTTTTGGCAAGTCTGCATCTGAGCCGGTATTTTTTTAAGGTGGTGATGGGCGGTCCATACCCGACTTGGTCAAAAGTAATATTTAATGTGCGGTCTGTTGCCCCGGAAAAGTATACAAACTCAAACTTTTTCTGGGTAGCAGAGAAAACTTTAATGGTATTTCTGACGACGAGGGTGTTGTTTTTTTCCATGGATCTTATACTCAATATATTGGAAATTTAACAATTTTAAATATAAGAGCGTCATTTTTTTAAAATTTGCGTAAAGGTCTATGGATTGTAATTCTCTTTTTCCATTTATGGTGCTGTATCCGTAGCAGATAGGCAAGCCTAACATTGTGTTTAAAAAGCCGAGATGACCCGGTTACTTTTTATACGTTAGTGTTTAGACATTAAAGTAATGCAAGATTAATACCAAACTTGAAGAAAAGGTATCAAGTACGAATACTAAGTAATTTTTACAGCCCATTTGGACTGACTATATTTTAAAATACAATTAACAACACTCGCCATAATCAAGGACATAAGCAAAAACGAAACCAAATAAATGCTACAACACACAGTTACGCGCACTTCTCCTCCAACCCAATCTATTTAAAGCTCCAGTCATAAGACCCTCCCAGGAAGTTCCCTTTTTCCTTAAATCTTTCCTTACGACATCCTCCCACCCCAACCGAGGACAACCTGCTTTCCGTTTAGCCCTAGACGGTTGGCCGAAAAGGAAAATCTTTGGCAATTTGTCATTCTTCATTCGCAGAACGTGCCCTAGCCATCTCACCATTATAGCATTCTCTCATCATAGCCCTAGAAAATGGGATTGAACCACACTTTTTGTATGGTTCAAAGACACGGCACTTGCACTGAAAACCAGAGGAATGACGCTTTAAAATCGAAACAAGCAATGGCTTGTCTCCGTTATCACTTTTTTCCGGACTTGGTCATGCTGGCTTCAAAAATGTCAAAGTCCACAACAACATTGGAAACAATGCTTGACTCTTTTGCAAAGTTTGATTCTTGTTTTCTTATGACTGATTCAAAAGTAGCAGGGTATCAAAAGAATTCATTTCGTCAAGCTGATTGCAACTACTGGGCTTTGCAAAGGTCGTTTCGGTTCCAAACAATGCAGTTATCCAGTTAAAACTAAAAATTCATGAGACTCATAACCTACATCAATTCCAAAAAAGCTGAATAATACATAAAGTATTCGTTTGTCATAGATTTTACAATCACTATAAAACCAAGACTTGATGGTTACACATCTGCCAAACATAAAAACCAATAGAAGTTTTTAAAGCATATACAAGGGGTTCTCCGCTGTCTTTAGCAGGATTACGAAACTTATTGCTTCCAACCAAGACAAGAGCTTACATCACTTGTCTCCATAGCTCTCTCGCGGGCATCTAGGCCTATATCTGGTTGAAAATTTACGCCTACAATCCTACAATATACACAATTCGGCCTAGTGCATAGCCCCTTGATTCAGATAGAACATTTTAAAGAATATATACAATCACAAGAATAGCAGGCTATGTGGCTACCCTTGTACGGAATGAGTGAATAGAAAAACTGCCAAGATGTTAAGTTAAAAATATATTTCAAATTTTAAATGAGGACAGAGCGTGAAAGAAGTCAAGACTCTTCTTGAAACTTTTACCGCGGGTGCGAATTGTACTTAAGATTTATATGGCTGAAGTGTAAAAATATTATGTCAAATGAATATTGTCTCAAGGTAGGACACCGGTCGGGTGGTAAAAAGAGACAATGCTTTTTAACAGCAAGACCCTGGGAAGCCAGCTCAACAACAACAAAATATTAAAATAATTATTATTAAATATACTATCAGTTAAAACATGCGAAGTTTGCTCTAATCAACACAACTTTTTTTCTTCTGTCCCGTTTATAATGACTAGTTTAAATTTAGTATTTAACTCTTTCTATGATCCTTTGCGATGAACGAAGTCATCGGAGGAAGAATTACAATTAAATTTCAGGCTAAACTCTTCCCTTGAAGTCATAAATCAAGTAATAAAACCAATTAATTAATCAAATTAACATTAACTAAAGGATTTTTCCAAATACTCCCTGAGTCTCACAGGACGTAACGCATGCTTCATATGCTTCAAACATGGACAGGGGTCTTTTGAAGATAGGATTTGTTCTAGGAGGCCACCAACGTTAACAAACCCGTTTTAGATCAAACAGTTCGTGGTAACGAACTGTAAGTAAGGAGCGACCCGGCTCACTAGTAACCAAAACTCTAAAAAACGGAATATTGATACCAGTAGATACATCAAAAGAATGAAATTTTTACGCTGATTTCAAATATATAAATTTCATGAAGTTTAGTCTTACCCATCCAAACTAACGCGCCTGAGAAAATTTGTCTTATTTTCGAAAAAAAAGAGGGAAACAACCCCTAAAAGTCATAGACCTTTAATAAAAATCCCACGATCAGATTCACCGTATCCAAGAACCCTACTATAGAAGTTTTAAGCTCCTATCTGCAAAAATGTGGAATTTTGTATTTTTTGCCAGAAGAAAGATCATGGATGCGTGTTTATTTGTGTTTTTGTTGTTTTTTTTTCCAGGGGTGATTGGATCGATCCGGTAGTCCTAGAATATCGTGGGGGGGGCTATTCGAACGGAAATTAAAAGTTCTAGTGACCTTTTCAAGTGACCAAAAAAATTGGAGGGCAAATTGGCCCCCTCCAACGCTCATTTTTTTCCCGAAGTCACCCAATCAAAATTTTGAGATAGCTATTTTGTTCAGTATAGTCGAAAATCTAATTAATATGTATTTGAGGATGACTTAATCCCCCACAGTTCCCGGGGAAGGGTTGCAAGTTATAAACTTTGCCCATTGTTTACATATAGTTTTGGCTATTGGAAAGTATCGGCTACCAGAGTTTTCAGAAGAAATGTTTTCTGGTGAGGGAGGGGGGCGGTGTTGGGGTTACGGGGGAGAATCTCTCCATGGAGGATGTTTTCTTGGGGGAAGAGACATTCGTATGAAGGGGTGCCGGATTTCCCAGCATTATTTAAAAAACGATCAGAAATTACATAAAAAAAAACAAGTTTTTTTTTCAACTGAAAGTAAGGAGCAACATTAAAACTTAAAACCAACAGAAGTGAATACATATATGGGGGGGTCTACCCCCTAGTCAATACCTTGCCCTTTGTGCTAAAGTTTCTTTAGTACTTTCAAAAGAGCTATCTATTCAAATTAAACGGCCTATATGATTCGAATAACATTTGAACTTTGGCGTAAAGAGCGATGTATTCGCTCTTTACGCTAAGAGGGGGCGAACTCCCTAATATACGTAATTAAAACATACGAATATAGAAATTCGTTACGTAAGTTACGTCAGAACAGAATTTCGAGAAAGCCATTTAGCCAAAAAAAAGGAAAATTAATTTGCGAATTTCGTTTTAATTATTTATGTACGGTGAGCCAAAATCAAAGCTGCATTTACTCAAAAACGTACAGAAATTAAATAAAAAACAAGTTTTTTGAATGAAAGTAAGGAGCGACAGCAAAACCTAAAACGAACAGAAATTATTCCGTATATGATAGGGGTTGTCCCTTCCTCAACGTCTCGCTCTTTACGCTAAAGTTAGACTCTGTCTTACAACTTTATTTTTAAAACAGTAAGAAACTTTAGCGTAAAGAGCGAGGCGTTGAGGAGGGGACAACCCCTTTCATATACGGAATAATTTCTGTTCGTTTCAAGTTTTAATGTCGCTCTTTACTATCAGATAAAAAAAAACTTGTTTTTATTATTTAATAACCTAAGGGAACGACATGGAGAGGCCAACTAAACAATGAGCAAAATCGAAGAAGATGCAGCGACACTAATAGTTTCATAGCTCTAATTTCTAGCTAGGAAATGAAGAACAGATCGTTTCGTCACTAAACACACTAAAAAATTTCAGTCACAACATTAGAAGGCTACCAGAGGCTTTTATATTATGAATCCTGCCGTGGAAGGGACTACGAAAAAAGTTGTTGGTGTAGATGAGAGAGTAATTAGAGAAATTGGTACTTGTGCATTATATCCTATTCACGAAAGAAGTCAAGTTTGGTTAATGCTAATGAAATAAAATGGTATGAAAAATATAATGGTTTAGAAACAAATTTGGGTTATATATTTGCCCATTAGGGAGGGGGGTAAAGCATAGCACATATTAAATACGTAACCTAACATAACCTAGGTACCTTTTCCCCCTTAAACCCAAAAAAGCAGTCTATAGCGTTGTGTAGGATACAATGCACAAGTACCCAGAAAGTTAATGTGTAGTACAGAAAGTTTTCAACGAGTTTTTTTTTTCAGATAAAGTCCTGGTGTTTTAGAATAGAATACGTACACTCATCTTTTAATTTTCGTTTTCCTTTCATTTAAATAGAAAACAACAAGAGCAACAGAAGAGTCTATGTTAATAGTTCTAAACTCTTCATTATTTGAAGCTACCACTAAAAAATTGAAGCACTATTCAACTATTCTAACTTCAAGTTCTGAATTTTCTTGAAAGGGACCTTAGAAAGCTCTTATGCGATGTTTCCAATTCTCCGGTTTTGTCTGCAGATCAACCGTAGAATTAGTTCTACATTATCGGTTTCCAACAGCTAGTAGTTCTAAATTATTTCAAACCATCGGGTTTACACGAATCCCCAACTACCTTTGGTGGGCTCTTCAACCGGAATGGCCAATAATGCTTTCACAGTTGTTCAGTTTTTGCTATGGGGCATGGTGCGTTTCTAATGGAGAACTATTAGATTTAAAGATATGAACAAGTTGCTTGTTTAATTTCATCCCATTCTTTTCATTCCTTTTAGTTCATGTCAACTTGGAATAACCAATTTATATACACCATTAAATCATGACCATATATCTTCAACTAAGTTCTATAGAAAAAAAAATTCGCTATCAGAAATCATCAGCTAACAAATAACAATGGTTGGTTTTTTAATAAAAACAGACCTTTGGTCTGGAAAATCTATGGTATCGAATTGGGTAAAACTAAGAGCCTGGCGATAATTTGAATTTAAGTACTCAAACAACCAATTGTGCGTCACGAGGGGAATATATCTTCCTCTTTGCCAAGTTCGACAAGCTGGAATTCCGTAACGATCACCAACCAAATTAGTCCGACAAAGCAATTTATAGTGTTTATAAATGTAGTTTTGACTGTCCACCCATCCTTGCCTGAACAGTATGAGGTAATATTATAAAATACCGTCTAGACGTCAACACTTGGTAAACAACATCTGGGATACACCTAAAAAATATAGTTTGATTTTATTCATATTGTGTTACTACTGTGCTGATGTATGTATAGTTTTTTTCCCTGTTTGAAGCAATCTTATATCATGTATTTCATTAGAACGATGGCCATTAAACTAATCTGGCAAAACCATCGATTAAACCAATGCATTCCAACCAGGCACGTGTATAAAAGAAGAGTGAGTTGGCTACTTGCTGATTATTCAGGAAACACCCAAGTTAATTCAGTTTTCAGGTATAGGGGTTGGAACAGCTGAGACCCTTGGGAGATAGATAAAATGGTACTTATGCATTATACGGGCCCACGAAAAAAGTCAAATTTGGTTAATGCTAATGATGTAAAATAGGATGAATATATAATAGTAAAAAAAATTAGGCTATATATTTGCACATTAGGGGGGGGGGAGGGGGTAAAGCATGGCATTTATTAAATACGTAACATGACCTGGGTACACCCCCCCCCCCTAAACCCCTAAAACAATCGGTTTAATATTGTAAACTCGATAAGAAACCCCGCTTTGCAATCAATTTAGATAGCAAATACCCGTTTGACAGATCTTCATGCCTAGTTTCCTTATACAGTACATAGCGGTGAGCCAATATAATGCATAAGTACCGATAATATATATATATATATATATATATATATATATATATATATATATATATATATATATATATATATATATATATATATATATATATAGCCCCCTCCCGCACACATCATTTCCCCCAAAACATATCCAATAATAATTTTGAGATAGCCATTTTGTTCAGCATAGTTGATTTCCAAATAGAAAATATGTTTTTGAGGAGGTCACTCCCACACAACCCTCAGGAAAAGGTTTTTAAGTTATGCCCTTGGGGTATAACTTAAAACCGAACCACAGGATTGGCTGCTCTTCCAGCCTATTGTATTGTCTGGCACGAGGCAACTTACGGAAAAAGTGCAGACGAAGTTGCTTCAGCTTATCATGCACTTATTGACGAGCATAGGGACATAGATAAATTCATATTTTATGCCGAAAACTGTAGTGAACAAAACAAAAATTACATTCTGTTTTCCATGCAATTCGAACCATATGCAAAAAGCCGAACCACAGGATTGGCTGCTCTTCCAGCCTATTGTATTGTCTGACACGAGGCAACTTACGGAAAAAGTGCAGACAAAGTTGCTTCAGCTTATCATGCACTTATTGACGAGCATAGGGACATAGATAAATTCATATTTTATGCCGAAAACTGTAGTGAACAAAACAAAAATTACATTCTGTTTTCTATGCTAGTGAGGATTTCGAACGAAACCTGGGCCAAGATCACCATCAAGTGTTTGACAAAAGGTCATACTCATATGTCTGCCGATGGACTCTATGGCTAAAATTAGGAAGAACAGAAATGTTGAGGACTTTGGCACTTTGAAGAAGCTGATGGAAGATTCCAGGGAAAATAATCGCGACAGTGAGCTTTGCATCAGTGACTTTCGCGAGTGGAAAAACGAAAAGTCCTCCAAAAAGAAGAAAGATACCGAACCAGTGATGCTACAGAAAGTAGTTGAAGTTGTGTTAAAAAAGGTAAATCCTCTATGTTTTATCGTGAGGATTTTGATCAGGAGCTTGTCTTTTACGATTCCCTTACAGTTGCAGCGAAGAAAGAACTTGGTAAAGGATTGCCAAAGTCTCTGAAACCAAGGGGAATAAATTCCTCGAAAAAAGGTGAGATCATGACAAAGCTGGTACCACACATGAGAGACTAGAGATCCAGAGAATTCTGGAAAAAGGTACCAACGGAAGACAAAGCATCAGCTCATCTCACTTTTCAGGGATCTGAAGAACAAGATGGACTATAATGATGTTTGCTTTTTTGAGTTCCTAAGAGTTTAATTGAAGTCAAATGTTGTTCATATTTTCTGGTCAGTTTCCAAATAACCGAACAATCCTTTTATACATTCTTTTACATTAAAATAGTTGGAGCTATGGTTCTGAGAATGCAATACATAGGAGAAGTTTCTGCACGATTTTGACATCTGCTTTCTGCGTTTCATAGGCGTGGGTGGCATCAGAGAGGGTAGTTTTCAACATGATCTATTTAGTGAGTAAGAAAAAAATGTCGGAAAAAAAAAATTTCTTTTTGGATAAACTACAGTAAGAAAAAAAAGAAAAAAATTTCTTTTTGGATAAACTATAAACTACAAACACCTCTTTTTGGATATAATCTCATTCATACAGTAAAACTGTTAATACAGTAAGACATTTGTGATTCCCTATGGTTTTTATTGAATTAATTTCATAATCAGATTTGGACTTGAAAATAGTTCACCTTGAATTTAGAGTATATTATTTGACCTACATATTACGTTGACCTACTACATATATATTTTGATTGGAATACTCGACTGTCCCTGGTTATGATAATTAGATTGCGCAATGACTGGTTGAGTGTTTAGTACCTCAGATTTAGGTGTATTGGACTGCATAGTGTCTTGGGGATTTGTTGTGACCTTAGTGTTTATCTAAGGAATTTTCACTAAGACTTTTTTGTTCTATAGTCCCTTGAGAACGTTCCATGCATCAGGTCCTTTGGGAATATTCCATATATTTGGTACTTCATTTATTAATGCATAGTTTCCATCACAAAATTTCCTTTCTTTGGCAGGGGGTTGAATTGGAATCTTTGAGTTTTGATGTAGTTCTTTACCATTTTAAGAGGAGGGGTAATCCTTTATTGATCTTTATCGTATGTTCCCTTTTGAGCTTATTACTATGGCTTTATCTATTTTGGCCAGATTCTTATAAAAGTCATATATTAGGTTTTTTGATTTCAAGTTTGGGATTATGGGAATTGATATATCCTCTCTCTTTTTTTGGAAGCATTATTTTCTTGCAATCCTTTGTCTGATCTTAGAAATTGAAAGATTGAATCCTTTAGTTTATTTGTATTTCTTTCCAGTCTCATTACTTGGAGAAATAAGATCTCAAAAGGTTTTGGATATACTTTCAAGAATACATTACATGGATTATGGCTGGCTAGAAATGAATTTTTGTCATCGAGTATTAATACATGTTTTAATATGTCCTGAGCTGTTATATGTACAATTAAAATGATCATTTTTATCAATTTTATCATCATTTTGGTCTCTAAAATGAATGTTAATATTAGTTATGTATGTTAGTAAGAATTACTTATTTGACCTTCATTTGAAAAATTTGATGGTAAATATTGTTTTGTTTACACAATGCCTATTGATTTTTCTTGATATAGAGTTATAGTCTTTTGGAGTTTAGGAGTAATCAGAGTACTGGCATTATTAATCATTATTTGCTAAAATTGTTATCTAGCATACCCAATAATCTTTAGTTAATTTCCAAATTTGATTACACATTTACTAGGACTAATGTTTTTATTTATTGTCTATGCTATACTAAATTGTTTAATAAGTTTAAGCTAAAGCACTTATATATACTGGTTGTCAAAACATTAAGCATTGTATCATGCATTAAGGTTAGTTGATGCACTTACATTACGCATCTTTTAGTTTTTTCTTGTGCTAACTGGGTTCAATTTACTCATTTGGTAACATATCCCCTATGGTGGATATTAGTATTAATTGTAATTAAAATATCTCATACATTAATTGTTCAACATAATTAGTTTTTGAATGAATTTGTTTTAGATATATGGGTTAGTAGGCCTATGTCACCTTAATTTAGGTTTATGTTTGGTTCATAAATTAAATAATAAATTAATTAGTTCATAGGCTTGCATATTTGATAATTTAGTCCATTTTTATCCATTTATTTTCTTTATATATTAGTAATTTTATAGCCTATGTAGTTTAACAAGAATGATTTTAGATGGGGCATTGGTCATTCTAATGTTTGGTTGTTTTAATTTGTCAATTCTGTTAGTTGTCTCTATGTATTATTAGTGTTTAGATGTGTAGGCTATAGGATTTTTGTCCTTTAACTAAAGTTATTTACACATACATATATAGCCTATAATTTAAAGGACTTATATTGATAATATAGTTAACATTGATATTTGATAATAAATTTGTGGTTAATATTTTATATGTGGTATATATTTGTTTTTGTTTGACATTGAGTAGTCTATAATTTGTAAATTAGATTTGATCTTATGAGTCTACTTTTGGGTAAGACCTTTATATAGAAGAAAGAAAGGTTTGGTTGATGTTGTTGTACTGGATATTTCTTGTTAGGTTACAAGTCATTAGGCTAATTAGATTGTTACCATATTTCTTGAAAATTAGAGATAAGCCTACTTTGTAGGTTAGACACACTTATCCTGGACTTAAAAAATCATAATGTTGATTTAACAAATTTTAACAAATCTTTGGTAGCTATAGGTTGTTATTTGGTGTAATTGAATTGTTGGATTATATGCATACAAACCAAATTAACTATTTTGTATGTTTTAATGTCATGCGGCATAGTTTTGTAAAATTTGCTGTTTTTAAAGGATCGTTGATACTGAATTCTATTATTTGTATTTAATTAAATATGATTTTTTTTTGTTTAAAGATTATGAAGTTATTTTATGTTTTAAATTATATTTTTTTCTATATCCTTTTTTTGGAAATTATCTTCTTAAGTTATTATACAAGATTGAATTTCCTTTATTTGGATTTGATTTTGATTTAGAAACGGAATTTCTTTGTTTAAATTTAATCCAATTTAAGAATGACTTGATTTGTCACTAGTCTGATTCTTCTGTGCTTGTGAAGCGGATATTAAGGTAAAGAACAGTTAAATTGCTTACTAAAATGTATTAATTTTAAAAACAAGGTTTTTCTGGGGGACGTAAAGAGCGAATTTTAAAATTTAAACTAACGAATTTATTATTTCATAGCCTATCTAATATATATAGAAAAAAACCAGTGCAAATAAACAAACCGAAGTAAGTTGTAATCTATTCAGAAGAACCTCTGGGAATTTTTTTTTGTACCAAGACACGGTAAAATTCTACTTTAGTTACTTTTGACTATCTTGGAAAGGGGTTAGGTTAGGAAAATGAAACTTTCAGGGATGGGTCTACAGGCTAAAGTATGTCCTGGGAAGATATTTTGAAGTACTCACCTCCACTCCTTCTCCCTCTAGAGGGTCCTGACCTTTGATGACCTTTAAAAATATGTGAGGCATAGAAGTGAAACCTTGCAAAATAGATCTTCTGCTTAAATGAAGTACAACAAAATTGTTTTCAGCTTCACAACTTTGCTCAATCCCAATTTATAAGGTTTTAAAGATATGCAAATACATTTCCTAAATTTTGAAAATAAACTATTTATATGTCTTAAAATTCTTCTCAAATAACTGAAATTGCATTTTCAGAGCTAAAACCAGAGAAAAAGAAACTGATAACTGAAAATTAAGGTAAAATGTTGTTTTGTCAAAATTTCAATGGGTATAGACCTGTCATGTAGGCAAATTTCATGACCCTTTAGAGGGAGAAGGAGTGGAGGTAGGTACTTCAAAATACCTTCCCGGGACATACTTTAGCCTGTAGACCCACCCCTGAAAGTCTCATTGTCCTAACCTAACCCCTTCCCAAGATAGCCAAAAGTAGCTAAAGTAGAATTTTACCCAAGACACTTCTTCTTCTTCTATTTAACAGCAGGCGGGCTTTTCAGTAACACTATTTAGCCCTTTTCCTTTTGCTTCACTCTGTGGGCTACAGAGCTACTGGCTTGATTGCCTCATATTTATTAGATATATTCAGATATCTTTCAGCAGATCTTTCGACTCTAGGAGTTCAAATATAAGATGATAGATGTCGATTTCTATACTCTGTGTGCAGGTATAGTTGGCTAGGCTCTTGGCTGATAGTGGGATTTTGTGGTGTTTGAAGTATTTTAAGGGTGCTTTCACATTGCTACGTCATGCCTTTCACACTGCCTTATGCGTCTTATGTAACCTTTCACATCAAGAAGTTACGTTATGTTTTGGTCGTTATGTTCTCTTACGTTCGACGTAACGTAGGATTTTTTACATAGCATAACGAACATAGAAAATAGAGTCAGGCTCTATTTTTACGTTACGTTACGCAAAAGTTTCAAGCTTTGTGGGATAAATGGACTCCCTTGATGAAAAAATAATTGACTTTGTCAAACAACGTCCTTTTTTGTACGATAAAAAGCAGATGGACTATAAGGACTCTGCAAAGAAGCTAAACGCTTGGTCTTCATTTGTTGAGAAAATCAACAAAGAATGTGGAAGAACTTTTCTTGGTAAGTTTCTTTGCTACTTTTCATAGGCAAAACTGGTTTAAGAAATGCTTTTGGGGGAGGTAGAAACCCCAGTTTTATGACTGGTTGCCACCTACATAATGTTCGTTTTCCTTTCATTTCCTTTGTTTCAGTATCTACATAGGCTAGTACTCTTTGTACCTTTAAAGCCTAGTAAAAGAGCCTTGGAAGGTGATTCCATCATAGCTCACAGTTATTATGGTGGTAAAGGTGCAGTGTAGCTCCCCCTGTAGTATAGGGTGCAGAGGCCCTACAAATAGAACTGCAATATACAGTAAGAAGTGTGTTGTTTGCATTCTGCTTCTACTGGATGTTTGCTGCAATCTGTGCAACTTTACAACCCAATTGATGGAATAATATACCCTTAGAAATAAGCTGTTTTTATCAGGGGGAGCTACACGGCACCTTTACCAAAGTTATTTTGGTGGTAAAGGTGCAGTGTAGCTCCCCCTGTAGTATAGGGTGCAGAGGCCCTACAAATAGAACTGCAATATACAGTAAGAAGTGTGTTGTTTGCATTCTGCTTCTACTGGATGTTTGCTGCAATCTGTGCAACTTTACAACCCAATTGATTGAATAATATACCCTTAGAAATAAGCTGTTTTTATCAGGGGAGCTACACTGCACCTTTACCAAAGTTATTATGGTGGTAAAGGTGCAGTGTAGCTCCCCTGTAGTATAGGGTGCAGAGGCCCTACAAATAGAACTGCAATATACAGTAAGAAGTCTGTTGTTTGCATTCTGCTTCTACTGGATGTTTGCTGCAATCTGTGCAACTTTACAACCCAATTGATTGAATAATTTACCCTTAGAAATAAGCTGTTTTTATCAGGGGAGCTACACTGCACCTTTACCAAAGTTATTATGGTGGTAAAGGTGCAGTGTAGCTCCCCCTGTAGTATAGGGTGCAGAGGCCCTACAAATAGAACTGCAATATACAGTAAGAAGTCTGTTGTTTGCATTCTGCTTCTACTGGATGTTTGCTGCAATCTGTGCAACTTTACAACCCAATTGATTGAATAATATACCCTTAGAAATAAGCTGTTTTTATCAGGGGGAGCTACACTGCACCTTTACCAAAGTTTTTTTCAGCTGTGATGGAAATCACAGATTTGCCCTCAGTCTTTGGATTTTGTCTTTTTGCCATTGGATACTAGAGCAAAAATACCTTATAAGCAAACCTGCATGCCAAAATGCCACTTTTATCTCCCTGGCTTTTCAAGATAGAGTAAATTGCTGCCATTTGATTGATTTTTTTAAACTTCTGTAAGTGACCACTGATTTCAATATTGTACTATAATATAATGCAACTCTGAATACAAATAGGTATTAACATCAGTGGCATAAATTCAAGCCCCTAAAGTAATAACATGCTTAGACAATGAGTAGCTCTGTACTTCTTTATGATGCTATAAATGACAAGTTTTAAGTTTAGTAGATCAACATGGAGATCAATGTTTTGCAATAAATAAACTTAGTAGCCTATGCCAAAGCTTTTCAAATTGCAAATCCAGATTGTATCCATAGCTCCTAGAAGATTAGTGGTTATATCTAAACTTTACATAGCACTCTAACTGGCCTTTGCCATTGGATTAAACTTTACATAGCACTCTAACTGGCCAAGTTGTCTTTCATTGCAAGATGCTTCCTATTGCTGTTTATTTAATAAGTCTATTAGCCTATAACCCCAGTAAGCAATTAGTAGATTGTTTTCCCTCAACTTTTGTGGAAAAATCAATTTAACTACAACAAAATCCAAATCGATCTCAGTTTTAAATTTAACATTACTATTAAAGAAGGATTATAGGGGGAGGCGATTTATCCAGTTCATTTATTAGAAAATAGACAAAATGATACTTCCTAATACTGAACTTTTGAAAACTCAGACACCTCACGGCACGATATTTGTTATAAGTTATTTTCTTCTCTAAAATAGGTGTCTAAGAGGCAAATGTAGGAATAATACACTTTTTAGTGATCTATTTTTATAATTGCTGCCGCTTCGCGGCCAAAAATAGGAGGGCTAAGCTCCAGGTCCTGGTCCCTCCCAAGGTTTCAGCAAATGA